>NW_022285538.1:0-3414 GCF_004355925.1 Anarrhichthys ocellatus | reverse complement strand
TATATGTGTATATATGTATATATAATGTCCATGTCTCTGTCTTTCAGTGGGATGTTTGAGTCAGGTTGAGGTTGTGTGATTGTGTTTAGCCAAACAGAGTGATAGTGCTCTACAGGGGAGCCAGCCTGCTCTCACCACGCCAGACGGACAACATGACACACACACACACATACACACACAAAGCCGCTGCATCTCCTGCACTGTATATATATTTTTTCCTGAGATATCCCTTGCTGTTTTTGCTGTCCTAAAAGCAGCTGAGGTTAAATCAGGGTTCTCACAGTATTTTAATATTTATTTCACTACAGTAGCTCCTGAGGTGCAGCTGTCTGTCTGCTTCTGACTGCACGAGTGGCACATGTTAAATGGTTGAGGTCTAACAAAGTTATCAAGCTTTTTTTTCCTTTGCAAAGCCAAATTTAAAAGTATTTTAAATCCGTCATTGTTTACATCCACTTTTATGGGCTTGCAGTCTCCTTCACTGCCTCTGCCGGGGCTCTGTTGCTTATCTTAGCGTGTCACCGCCACCTGTTGATCAGTGGGATAGTGTTGAACCATTGGCAGGAATATTTACTCCTTGTGCAAGTGCATCCTCGTGCACTAAACATGCACACACTCATAGAAAACAGCTCTGTATTGCCACTAGAGGTAAAAAAAAAAAAAAACTCCAGTCAGCCTGTAGGTCACCATGCTACAACGTGTTACCCTGCTCTGTAACGCATCAGCTAAAGTGTTAAGTTAAGTCAACTTAACCCCCATATCACCGCATCCTACTTAATACTCTCCTATTTTCCAGTAGCAGCACACATCAGTAGTCCAGAAGAGACTATTTGCATAACATTTGGTACATCCAGGCTTTCGTATGTTGACTGCTTCTGTCTGTACAAAGTGTTTTATTGTCTGCTGTGGGCGTCAAATGATCTGTTAGTGTTGCCCGTTGATACTTTAGCAGTAATGTTGCACTAATGTCACACCGGGATTTCATGAAACCTTTCTCACTGCACCGTAACTTTCTCATCGTTGCAACTGCTTAATTGTTTTAATCTAGTGCTATTATTATTAATCACCCCCAACTTATCTGGATCAATAGTGAGCCTCATAACCGCCACTTCAAAACAATCTATACTCTCACATTTTGTAAGAAATCTACTGGGCCAAATATCAAAATACGAATGAATAACTCGCATTAGCAGATGATACGTTTAAAAACTAATTTGGCAACCCCTTATTTAAGACATTTCATCTTGGAATTAGAACACAATGAACTTTTACTTTTCCAACTTTGCTAGGTTAGGCTCCTCCTTTACTTTTAACTATCTGAAAGTTAATCTCTCCTAACTTTAAGCTAGTTTTGAACATGGTTTAAAGATTTAATCGGGTTTAGAAATGAACCCTTGTTGGTGCCACCCAGCCAAAATGCTAAGCTAACTCAATCAATGACCCACTCTGCATGAGTCTCCCCTCATGAAAGTGACATGCTCCTTCAGACGACCGAAGCCCGTGTTTGGTCCTATTTGTAATGGATGCATTGTCCGCCGGGGGAGGAGAGAGAGAGAGAGAGCACATTAAGCCCTGTTGCTGGTGTGTGCGCCTGAGTGGCCATTGTGCAGACCCAGTGGAGGAGAGGGAGACCAGCTAGCAACACAAAGCCACCAGTCCAGCTCCGCTGCTCCACCAGCAGCACAGCCAGCCCCACTCGCCATGCACCTGGCGTCCCCTCACACACACAGACCACCATTATTAATTGCTAATACATATTTATGTGGCACAAATTTGCCATTTGTTTATGCATAAAATTATCAATAGCGCGGGGCGCTTAGCCAGAGAAAACAGTGACCTTTTTAAAGAGTAATAAATGGAACGGTGTGTGTGCGAGAGTGTTTATCTAATGGCTGATGTTTACGAGGGAGGCGTCGGGTTGGAGCGAGGGGAAGAGGGTGGTGTTTTTTTCTCCCGGCTGGACGTGGCAGAAAGGCAGCTGAGGCCTGCCAAGTGGAGATCCACTGATCTGGATGTTTACCCACCGTTTGTATTTCACACAGGTAATGAGCTGTCTTTGTCCCCCGGCTTCATTAGCCGTGTCCATGTTCACAGCGTCTGTGCTGGACGGGCCCGTCGGGGGTGTCGGGGCGATTTTTGGCAACGCGAGTGCATCAGTGAGCATATTCT
Organism: Anarrhichthys ocellatus; assembly: GCF_004355925.1. NCBI lineage: Eukaryota > Metazoa > Chordata > Actinopteri > Perciformes > Anarhichadidae > Anarrhichthys > Anarrhichthys ocellatus. Next base: position 1,245 of record NW_022285538.1, on the reverse strand, counting down.
TTTCCATCTACACATGGAAGGGAATGTCAGAGTGAAGGAGTCGGGTGAACCGCACCCACTTTATATTGAATTATATATTCATATAATAATAGCTTTCATCTTGGCTTTTTTCGGGGCTGAATGGACCAGACTGGGATGGACTGTACTGGACCAGGTTATACTGGATGTGACTCAAATAGACTGGACAACTCTGCACTGATCAATATCACTTTAATGTGTAATAACTATAAAGCTAGAGCCTAGACTAAGACTAGAAAGAGCTAGCGTGGCTCTGTCTGAAGAGTACACAATCCCCCTAGCAGTACGTCTAATGCTTATTAATTAACATGTTAGTTTAAAAACGTCAATTTGTTGTTTCATGGTGGGTTATGAGCCAGACTATTTCTTGGCTGGGTGGCAGTGAAGGTTTCCAGGCAACTCCACACTCCAGGGATGCGTCCACAGTGAATTGGAACAATGAAAACGAGCACAACGGCAAAACAATTAACTAAGTGCAATTTCCAAATTTGGAAGATTAAGTCTTTAGAACAGCGTTCTAAAAGCGGGAGCTCTGGTGTTGAATGGATTCCCTGGACGAAGGACTCATTCTGCTTTGCGCATTTAAAACAAAAGATATTCCAAGAACAAACACATTCAGTTGTGGCTGTTGAGGCCAACACATACTGTATCAGTCTACGGTTCTAAAGCTAGATCTCCCACTTTACACTTTGCATACCTTCTTCACTGCTCAGTTCTGTTCCTCTTTATGCTTCACTTTCTTCTCTCTCCTCTTTTCTTTTCTTCCTCTCTTCCTCTCTCTTACAGTAATCGATTTTCCTCGAGTGTTCCTCTCTGCATTGCTCTCCACTCTCCTTCAGTCTTTCTGATGATGTCGTGTGCTCTGCACTTCATTTGTCCTCTTCCCTCCTCGCCACTGTAACATCTCTGTAGTGGTGTGAAACCCAGCTAAATCCCTCTCTGTTTCTCTTCACCAGGGTTGCTCGTGTCTCTGATGGGTCTCCACTCTTCAGCAGAGCCACCTCTCCCGGGGCGCTTGTAGGTCAGCTGCTATTTTCATACCACACACACACACACACGGACACGGACAGACACGCTGCATTTACATATGTAAGTGCTCAAGGGACTCTGCTTTTAAACTGTGACAAACAAACACGCATTGAACTGGGTTGGGTGACACTCTCCGTCTCTCTCTCTCCCTCTCTCTCCCTCTCTCTCTCTCTCTCTCTCTCTCTCTCTCTCTCTCTC
>NW_022285537.1:1565-3414 GCF_004355925.1 Anarrhichthys ocellatus | reverse complement strand
TTATGGTCCATTCAGAGTCAAACAGACCATAAAGCAGGGGATGCTTTTTGGGCTCAATGTGAGGATTTTCAAATTATTTTTTATACTATTTTTTAAAAAGTATATATTTATTTTATTTTATTTTTTATTGTGATCAAATGTGATGTAGAGTTGATCACTGTGAAGTGGCCGGTGAATTAAATTGCATTTGTTTTAAAACTGTGAATGTCGGCCTCTGCTGGATTAAATGTGTAAAACACTTCTGGAGGATAAAATGTGACCGTTAATCTAGTTGTTCAGAGTTATTAGTTAATTGTCTTACACTTAAAAACATTTTTGATGTATTTTTTTACCCTTGATCCTGAGGCATAAATTTAGCAGGGAATCAGCCAATTAGATCCCTCTTCCCCGGTCCAGTGAAGTTGAATTTAGGTTTGTTATTTAGTCTTTTGTAAATTGTGAAAGCACAAACAAGCCTCATAGACACCGGTGCTGCTGCTCGTCTCGTCTGAAACATACATTAAAAGGGTTTCTTTGTGTCATTTGTCTTGTTTCTCCTCATTTGCATCTGAATCACAGCCAGATAATTTCATTTCATTACCTTTCGCATAAAAATATGTCATATAGATAATTTCACTAATACACTAAGGCAGAGGTCTTCAAAAGGGGGTCCGCAACCCCTAGGGGGTCCGTGGAGGTACTGCAGGGGGTCCGCGAAATTTTTGGTTGATTTTCTTTCTTCTATTTTTTCTGTCCATTATTTTAATAGTTCAGTATTATATGCAAGATAACAGGTATGTTTATGCATGGCAGTGACACGGCCACCCTCCTCACTGTACCTTGCACATGTTTAAAATAAAAACATGAATATATGAACCTGTGTATTATTTGAATAGCTTAGTATTGAATGCACAATAAAGAGGTATGTTTATACATGGCACTAGGCCCAGTTTAATATAAAACACAATTTTATACAATATATATAGTCGGGGGTCCCTGCTCCATCTCTCTATCAGTTTGGGGGTCCTTGGTCCCCCAAGGACATGAGAGGCCCCCCAAGGACCTCTCATGTCTATTATTTAGAGATAATCGTGGGCATACATTTTGGAACTATCTGATAATTTTGCCGCTTTGTGGGATGTAAAGAAGAAAGTATTGCCATGAAGGAAGTAGCGGGCTCAGCTGTGGGCTACAACTTGATCCCTTATTAATTTAGCCAATATTTGTTTATATTTTGACAATTAGGCACCAAAAAGAGTATGCCGAAAATTGGCTATTAGCACTTCCAGTTTCCAATGTGCCCATAGATGTGCATACAACTATCACTGTATTACTTTGATACTGAATAAAACTTGAGGATTCTCAATGGACGTGTATTCACGGTGGACATTGGCGACAATGAAATCCTTGGAAAGTGAGAAAAAGATATATATGTTTCATATTAGTGTGTTTAGATTGTACGGATTTATGACTCAGAGTAAGAGTGCACAATTTGACACTAACCCATTACACATTGTTTATAATGTGACACCGGGATGGTTAAGGTTTGGTACTCAGATCTTATACTTTAGGTACTTTAGTAGTAGTAGGCTGCACAGTGCAGAAATACTGTGACTATAAAAGTCCTGCATACAAAATATACTTAAAATACCAAAAGTAAAATTACTCATTATGCAGAGTTGCTCGTTTCAGTACAATATTTTTATATTACTGGATTATAATTATTGATGCATCTATGTGTAGGCCTACATCACTTTACCTTAATGTTGCAGGTGGTAGGGCTTTTTTATTTTTTATTTTATTCTTGTGAATCCCCCCCCCGTTCGGCTACCCACCCCCCCCCTAGCGACATACCACATACCCCACATCC
>NW_022285537.1:0-1465 GCF_004355925.1 Anarrhichthys ocellatus | reverse complement strand
CCCCCCCCCCCCCCCCCCCGAGTATCACCAAAGTAATAATAATAATAATGCATTTTATTTGTAACTCAATTTTCATTTAAAAAAATCTCAGAGTGCCACGTGTGTGCAATAATAAAGTGCAATAATAATAAATCATGATTTATTTGTTATTTTGTATTGATCTGCAAAGTAATAAAGTCATCAACTAAAGGGGTAAAAGTACAATATGTACCCTAGAGATGTAGTGGAGTAGAAGTATAAGGTGGAAACACTCAAGTAAAGTACTTGGGTACTTTCCACTACTGGCCTGTGTAAGTAAAATTAACACATCATTGCATATAAACAATACAAAAAATACATTCTCTCAATTATTATTAGCAACTAAACGTGCAAACCACTGCAGGGCCATCAAGTCAGTTTTGTCACATTATTCAGTTGCAGTGTGCATAATGTCCACTAGGTGTCTCTGCATGACAACAGGATGTCAAAAACAATATATGGGTTTAATAAAGTCTCTCTGTCAGACACTTCACAGCCTGTTACTCTCTGTTACACCGTCCCGTTTCACCTGAGTGGAGTTTATTACCTTTAATTAACTGATTTCTTTGTTCCATATTATGTTATACAACATAATTAGTGTGTCAGATGACAAAGGTTTCTGTCTTCATTTTAGCAATAAAGTGCTTTATCTTCATCTGTATCCATCTGACACGATTAAAGTTTAAACTGTTTGTGTCTAAAGACTTTAGACACAAAAAGAAATATAAAGTCATTAAACCACTGAACCTTATCATGAAGAGTAATGAAAGTTGTAAAAACACAAAAAATAATATAACAAAATTATGAGATGAGTTAATTTGTAACAGGAAGCAACCTGTGGAGGTTTTCAGACACGATGGAAGTGACAACAGTGCTTTTACACTGAAAATACACACAAATAAAGGGTATCACTTTATATTTACGCTGCAAAACACATGTTTAAATATACATAACACACGAGTCGTGATTATTTAATCCATGAATTCAACCATTATTGATTAATGATAAAATAAATATATTGTATATATTTATTTATAAGCAGAACAGAACCAGTTCTCACAGAGATATAAAGTTGTTGACATCATATGTTCTCTGGAAATGTACAGTATATTTGCATTTGCAAATACGCTGTTATCTTACCACATGTGCGCTAATTTGCATACATTCCCAGGACAGAAATGGGAACATTGTACAAAGCCAGGTTTAAAATTCTTGTTTCACTTTATTAACATTTTAGAGTCAAACATTTTTACAGAGTGGAATTTCTTTATATCACCCCATAAATCAGAAAATACTGTCAGCCATACAAAATAAAATCAATTTTCTCCTTGTTTTATCTCCTTGCTTACGTAAACTAGTACCAACAACTTTAGAAAATGTAGTATAAATGAGTGTGTGAGTGCTGTGTGAACAAACCCCTCTGTGTGAACCTTCAGCACACAGAGAG
>NW_022285536.1:0-3414 GCF_004355925.1 Anarrhichthys ocellatus | reverse complement strand
ACAAAGTCCATATATAAAAAGTCATTAATACTTCACTGAAAACAAATGTAAAATGTTAATAAAATAAATAACACTTCTGAGTGAAGTTTATAAAGATGAAAAACAAGTCATTCCTCCTGTCTTCTGTCCTCCTAGCTGCTTTTTTCAGCCAGCAGAAAAGTAAAAAAAAAAAAAGAAAGAGCATTTGGCTGATCGTGCAAGCTGTGCATGCATGCTTAGTTTCAGGTTATTATCCACTTATTAAAACATTGTTATGAATATTGTATTCCATTACTGCAAATTAACCCCCCTACATGTTACACACTGTTCCTAAGTGATCTTAAATGTTATATTATGTGTACATTCAAATGTTTTTTCGGTCACTGCAATTGTTCCCCTTGTACATAATTGCTGTGAAGAAATCCGTTACTAATACAATTCCAATGTAATAAATAATGTAAGCATATTTTTAGTATGAAATTCTAACAGGAAATTCCTCCTTCATAATTCCAAAAATGTTCCCCTGCTGAGCCATGAAAGAGGGATAGTATTACAAAGAAGGAATGTATGCTAAAAAGACTAAGAAAACAAGAGTTATGATATTGTAACCTTAATTCTATAAGCACAGGTGGAGCCCTCTACTGTACTCCATAGGTAATAGTCTCCCTCAATCACGAGCATGCCTTCGCCCACTTAAAAATTACATTAACGTAGCTGGCTAATCAGGTTATGTATACCAAAATACGTGCAGACCCAACAGTATATAAGGCAGCACAATATCCTACCGTCTCTTCAGCCAGAGGGCTTTGACCTAGGGTTAAAATATCGTAACCTTTCTTCTCACTCACAAAGTCACGCCCTGTCGCCACATAACATTGACCCAGGCACATTGATCCTGACTGGCGAAAAGCTAGTTGCCACAGTCCACCTACTTCTTTATTACGTGGGCTACCACATCAGAGAAGTAGGGGGCCTCAGCCAACCCAGGTAGTACATGATTGAACTGGTTGGAGCAATGGCATAACCCTGCAGGGGTCAAAAGACAAGCAGTAGACATGCTGCACATTACATTCCGAGACTGCCACACTGCGTGAAGAGTGTGCACGGACAACAGTTCGAGAGTCCCTTGCCTTCTTGGGAGATGCACTTACAAAGCCGTCCTTCCAGTCATTTCTTGGAAAGGGTTTTAATAGCCACACCATCCCCAAAGTACACAAACAGCTGTTCAGTGCCCCTGATGGGGTCCGTGGGTTCAACATTACACACCAACGCACGGACAGGGCAAAACAGGTGTTTTTTAGCCTCCCCGTCCCTGGCATGGGGTAGAAGACAAAAAGCAACCATTTTCATAACCCTCAACCTGAAGGAACTACTTAAGTTATTGAAAACAAAAGAAAGTTTTGGTCTCAAAATAGCCAAGATCACTAAGAAACAGCAAGTAACTGGGGTGCACCGACAGGGCAGTCAGTTCAAACACACTTAGCTGACGTCAATGCAAACAGGAAAGCTGTCTTGAATGATAATGCCTTCCGAGAGGGGCGCTCCAGAGGCTTAAAAGGATGCTACACCAAAGCCTCAAGCACCAAAAGTAGTTGCTATTGTGGGGAGGAGGCACATATCACCAGGCATTGTCTCCTGATCCCTGCAAGAACTGCTACACAAGAGGGTAGCCAAAGAGCGGTCTGTTGCCAAAACCCTCATAGCAGGTAGAAATGGCTGCTGGATACAACTAAATAGTGGCACGAGACAGCTCCCTATGCACCGAACATTGCTAAAAGGAGAGAAAATAACCAAATGCACAAGACAGGGGATCTACCAAACCTTTCCTCACACCAAGGTTGGAACTCCAACCATTTCACTCTTTAACAGGCAGCGTTGGATCCTGCTCTTGCAGCATGGATGGTCTGCACAGCCTATCCTACTCAGAAGCCCAAACTGGAGAGGATGGCCCAGAGTGGGCAGCGCATCCATTGCATTGGCTCCTGAGACAGAGCCTCCCCAAACGGGGGGACAGTTCAAGGCTGGGGCGCCATCATCAGAGTCATTTCTGCATACAACGGTTCTATGCGACGACCTGAGGCTAACATAATGACAGACGACTGCTACAGACTCAACCTCTACAACAGTGGAGGTGTGAGATGTAGCAGCGGAGAGCTGTGAAGAAGCTTTCTTGACCATGGCAGGATTTTCCTGCTGTGCACGGAGAACCATAGCAGCCAATCAGTGTTGCGTTGTTTGGCTAAAACAAATCAATTTCCGCTTCCCCACCCTGAGTATGTGAAGAGCATTAAGAAACAACACGGACTCTGGGGTTTCTCCACCAACCTCAGCAGCAGTTTGGAACCCCTGCGTGCCTGTTTGTGTAGGCCACCATGTTGCTGTTGTCGGTCCTCACCAACACGTACCTTCCCCGTATCAGGGGTCTAAAGTGTTCTCCATTGGGGCCCAATGGAGGACCAACAAATCAACATCCTCGAGCTACAAGCAGAGTTCTTAGTCCACCAACACTTTAGGCCCCTGATACGGGGGAAGGTACGTGACACATCACTTACCACTCTACCAAGCAAGTCCTCCCCCGTATCCGGTCAGTGAGTGGGGAATGATAACCGATCCTCACTTTTACCCCCCACAGCAGTTGCAGACTCCCTGCAGCAGGGCCGTCTGTCAGTGGTCCAACAGAGAACCTACAGCCTGCATGTGTTGAGCATAGCCCACAGATACTACTGTGACAGGGGACTGCTCCACTTCCAGTTGATAATGAACCTCAACTTTGTTAGCTTGTGAAATCAACTGGACGGTGTGGATCTCGAACTCCGAGTTGCTCTAATCGCAGTGGAGTATCACATTGAATTGTCAGAAGTAATCCCTCCGCTTCTGGACTTTAATCTTGGGTCTACAGGCCTGGCAAGCTGGTGGCTGCTGAACACTGCTCTTTGCATGGTCCCCTCTGAGGCATTTGAAGAAGACGTTGTGAAGAACCGCCCAGGCAAAAAAGGCCGAGACATGACTGGCACTGACGATGCATGACGGGCAGCAGCGACTCTATCCGTGGAGATGGGCAGTCATGGTCAATTCAGTGAAAACAAAAAGATAACTCAGCGGGGGGATGTGCTAGCTTCTATACTGTGAGGTCCAGACATATTCTGGTTAGCATGTCCTGATTGGCTGGCTATGCTTATGCAAATTTGTAAATCAGTGGTGAAAGGGCGTGCTTGTGATTGGAGAGTATTACCCATAGAGTCCAGTAGAGGGTGGAGCCTGTGTGAGTTAGAACAAAAAAATAACCGACTGTGTGAGTTAGAAATACTATATTTGTCCAACTCAAACTCACTTTAGATTCAGATCATTTTAAGAATGCATTTCTACACAAAAACTGTGGATTTTGTCGCTGAGCAGTTATATTGAGATGGCTTTAGGAGGGTTTACAGTTTGGTT
>NW_022285535.1:0-3414 GCF_004355925.1 Anarrhichthys ocellatus | reverse complement strand
TGATGAAGTGGTGAAGTTTCATGGTGATATCTATGAGTTCATGTATTTACCTGTAGAGTCTTCTTAATGTGAGTGATGAAGTGGTGAAGTTTCATGGTGATATCTATGAGTTCATGTTGTGACTCTATTCACCTGTAGAGTCTTCTTAATGTGAGTGATGAAGTGGTGAAGTTTCATGGTGATATCTGTGAGTTCATGTTGTGACTCTATTCACCTGTAGAGTCTTCTTAATGTGAGTGATGAAGTGGTGAAGTTTCATGGTGATATCATGAGTTCATGTGTTCACCTGTAGAGTCTTCTTAATGTGAGTGATGAAGTGGTGAAGTTTCATGGTGATATCTATGAGTTCATGTATTCACCTGTAGAGTCTTCTTAATGTGAGTGATGAAGTGGTGAAGTTTCATGGTGATATCTATGAGTTCATGTGTTCACCTGTAGAGTCTCTAAATGTCTGTAATGGAACTAAACGTCTCTTTAAAGGACGTTTCCTCTAAATGAGTTTGTTCTCAGACTCTGATGATAAATCTCCACTTCAGCAGCTCTTACATTCACCAAACTTCACTCGTTCATTCCTCTCTGTGTGCTGAAGGTTCACACAGAGGGGTTTGTTCACTCATCACTCACACACTCATTTATACATTTATTAATAAAACATGGAGAACCTGGTTTTATCCAATGTTCAGATCTATGTTCTGGAAATGTAAGACAATTAGCACATATTTAATAAGACAATGGCTCATTTGAATACCTTAAATTCATTTTCAGAGAACTTGTAAGACAAATAATTGTTGTCTTAGTGTCAGTAATCGACTGGGGAAGTTTTCATGTTGGTATCTATTCGTTAAAGTTTTTCCTCTTTATATAACGAGCCAACAGTTCAGTGCAGAGAAACGTCTGGATGTTCTGGTGAGAACTTGTTTTAGACGCTGCTGAACCTCTGTATCAGCACATCTAGCGTGTGTGTGTGTATGTGTGTGTGTGTGTGTCACTGTTAAACAGGAGTCAGCTGTTTGTACCTGCATCACTGTTATGTACCGTTTACACACACAGACCTGTGGTGCCGGTCACATGATCGGTGTTTGGTTGGTTTTCATTGGTCGACGGACAGCTGATGGGCTTCTTGTTACTTATATTTACAGTTTGGTTTGTTGTCTGTTTGTCAGCAGGATTTAAAAAATAAAGTACTTGCCAGATTTTAATGAAACTTGGTGGAATGGTCGGCCAAGGAATATGATCCGGATCAAGGGCCACTTTAAGTACTGATTATGGTGCTTATTATATATTGTGATATTAAATCTGGTGTGAGAAGCATATTGATGCTGTTGATAGTTCAGGTGAAGCTAATTCTCAATACTTATTATGCATTGTTTATTGTAGTTTAATCCACAAAATGCTTTTTTTTTTGTTGTAGAAAGTAACTAATTACATTTACGGTACTCAAGTACTGTACTTAAATACAAATTATGGTTATTGTACTGAACTTGAGTATTTCCATTTTTTGTGACTTTCTTCTTCTCTACATCTCAGAGGGAAATATTGAACGTTCGACTTTACTTGAGTTGCACCTTAACCAGCTGCAACATTATTGCGATGAACACATTAATGCATTAATAATTATAATATAATAATATAATAAATATTTTCCTGAAACTTCCTGGATTTCTGTTATTCCTTTTACTTGAGTAAAAAATCTGAGTACTTCCTCCAATTTGTAAAGTAACTGGTCTATAAGTAATTATAATTATAAGTGTGAACCAAATGTAGTGGAGAAAACCTATGAAGCAACATAAAACTCAATTAAAGCCTTTTGTTAAACAACCTCAGTTTGACTCTCTGCTGCTGCTGATTGTTGTTTTCATGCATTCTGGTTTCTTGTGTGAGCGTGAAGATCTGAGACCTGAACTGATGTATATCTGTCAGTTCAGGTCTCAGACTGGAATGTAGCGGAGCATCAAACATCTTCAACACAACCGTTTTCTTCCTTTACTCTTTCCTTTGCTGTGAAGGGAAGATGATGGAAACCAACAATTGATGAATTATGCGGATGGTTACTTTACGTTGTAATGTAACCTTGTTACGTAGCCTTGTTACGCTACATTGTTATGTAACCTTGTTATGTAACCTTGTTACGCTACGTTGTTACGCTGCGTTGTTACGCTGCATTGTTACGCTGATGGTTACGTTATGTTATTATGTAACCTTGTTGCGTTGTTACGCTGCGTTGTTACGCTGTTGCGTTGTTACGCTGCGTTGTTACGCTGTTGCGTTGTTATGCTGTTGCCTGGTTACGCTGTTGCATTGTTACGCTGCCTTGTTACGCTGATGGTTACTTTACGTTGTTATGTAACCTTGTTGCGTAACCTTGTTGCGTTGTTACGCTACGTTGTTACGCTACGTTGTTATGCTGTTGATATGAAACATTGTTTTGGTTCAGAAACAACTGTTCCACATATCCACAACATATCCGTGTTTTGCAGAAACCTACAGTGCCAACATTTCTTTCTGCCAATAGAGTTTCTGTTATCCTCTCACACAAACTAATTATCAGTAAACGGTGACATTAACACGAGGCTCCATGTTGGGTCGAAAATACGTATAAAACAATGAAAGACGGCTAATTGAACTTTTCATCCACAAGAAACTGCTCCAACTCTGGTGTGTGTGTGTGTGTGTGTGTGTGTGTGTGAGAGTGTGTGTGATTGTTTGAAACAGCTGGGATCTCTTGTGGTTTAGACCCACATGGAGAAGAAGAGAGAGGTATTATGAAATCAAATATTTGTCCAATCTTCTGTTTAGAGAAAATTGTGTTCTCTCCTATTGACCTCTGTGTTTGTTTGTTTGATAATGAATGTGTATTTTTTTACCAGAACCCATCTGTACACATCTGTACACATCTGTACACACTATCAGTAGGGATGTTAGTCTGAGGCTTCACAGCCGGCATGCAAACCAACCCAGTGACCAAACGAAGTCACGATCTGATGAAGCGTCATCATCTGCATAAAAAGGAATCTCAAATCATGAATCATCACCAAACCAGGTTTTCTGCAGCGTCACACAGCGTTGCATCATTTGAAGGTGGAAGCACAAACCAGATGCGTAACATATACTGGAAAAGTAGTCAAGATCAATGATGAAGTGGTTTATGTGGGAACATTTAGAAATTACACAATTTTACATAATGCGCTTATTTTACATTTCATAATCCTCTCAGAAAGATGAGATCTTAAAAGCTTTGTTCTTGACCAGGTGCCATCCCCTCAGAATGATAATGGAGGTAAATATAACGCGGTACAGATATCCGATAAATAAGCTTCTCTGATAAGCTAGCAGGGAGAACTACTTTACGTTAAATCAGATTTTATTCACCAGATTTAACGTGGACTTTGGTTTGTTTTAAGGCAATAACACTCA
>NW_022285534.1:0-3414 GCF_004355925.1 Anarrhichthys ocellatus | reverse complement strand
TGATGAAGTGGTGAAGTTTCATGGTGATATCTATGAGTTCATGTATTTACCTGTAGAGTCTTCTTAATGTGAGTGATGAAGTGGTGAAGTTTCATGGTGATATCTATGAGTTCATGTTGTGACTCTATTCACCTGTAGAGTCTTCTTAATGTGAGTGATGAAGTGGTGAAGTTTCATGGTGATATCTGTGAGTTCATGTTGTGACTCTATTCACCTGTAGAGTCTTCTTAATGTGAGTGATGAAGTGGTGAAGTTTCATGGTGATATCATGAGTTCATGTGTTCACCTGTAGAGTCTTCTTAATGTGAGTGATGAAGTGGTGAAGTTTCATGGTGATATCTATGAGTTCATGTATTCACCTGTAGAGTCTTCTTAATGTGAGTGATGAAGTGGTGAAGTTTCATGGTGATATCTATGAGTTCATGTGTTCACCTGTAGAGTCTCTAAATGTCTGTAATGGAACTAAACGTCTCTTTAAAGGACGTTTCCTCTAAATGAGTTTGTTCTCAGACTCTGATGATAAATCTCCACTTCAGCAGCTCTTACATTCACCAAACTTCACTCGTTCATTCCTCTCTGTGTGCTGAAGGTTCACACAGAGGGGTTTGTTCACTCATCACTCACACACTCATTTATACATTTATTAATAAAACATGGAGAACCTGGTTTTATCCAATGTTCAGATCTATGTTCTGGAAATGTAAGACAATTAGCACATATTTAATAAGACAATGGCTCATTTGAATACCTTAAATTCATTTTCAGAGAACTTGTAAGACAAATAATTGTTGTCTTAGTGTCAGTAATCGACTGGGGAAGTTTTCATGTTGGTATCTATTCGTTAAAGTTTTTCCTCTTTATATAACGAGCCAACAGTTCAGTGCAGAGAAACGTCTGGATGTTCTGGTGAGAACTTGTTTTAGACGCTGCTGAACCTCTGTATCAGCACATCTAGCGTGTGTGTGTGTATGTGTGTGTGTGTGTGTCACTGTTAAACAGGAGTCAGCTGTTTGTACCTGCATCACTGTTATGTACCGTTTACACACACAGACCTGTGGTGCCGGTCACATGATCGGTGTTTGGTTGGTTTTCATTGGTCGACGGACAGCTGATGGGCTTCTTGTTACTTATATTTACAGTTTGGTTTGTTGTCTGTTTGTCAGCAGGATTTAAAAAATAAAGTACTTGCCAGATTTTAATGAAACTTGGTGGAATGGTCGGCCAAGGAATATGATCCGGATCAAGGGCCACTTTAAGTACTGATTATGGTGCTTATTATATATTGTGATATTAAATCTGGTGTGAGAAGCATATTGATGCTGTTGATAGTTCAGGTGAAGCTAATTCTCAATACTTATTATGCATTGTTTATTGTAGTTTAATCCACAAAATGCTTTTTTTTTTGTTGTAGAAAGTAACTAATTACATTTACGGTACTCAAGTACTGTACTTAAATACAAATTATGGTTATTGTACTGAACTTGAGTATTTCCATTTTTTGTGACTTTCTTCTTCTCTACATCTCAGAGGGAAATATTGAACGTTCGACTTTACTTGAGTTGCACCTTAACCAGCTGCAACATTATTGCGATGAACACATTAATGCATTAATAATTATAATATAATAATATAATAAATATTTTCCTGAAACTTCCTGGATTTCTGTTATTCCTTTTACTTGAGTAAAAAATCTGAGTACTTCCTCCAATTTGTAAAGTAACTGGTCTATAAGTAATTATAATTATAAGTGTGAACCAAATGTAGTGGAGAAAACCTATGAAGCAACATAAAACTCAATTAAAGCCTTTTGTTAAACAACCTCAGTTTGACTCTCTGCTGCTGCTGATTGTTGTTTTCATGCATTCTGGTTTCTTGTGTGAGCGTGAAGATCTGAGACCTGAACTGATGTATATCTGTCAGTTCAGGTCTCAGACTGGAATGTAGCGGAGCATCAAACATCTTCAACACAACCGTTTTCTTCCTTTACTCTTTCCTTTGCTGTGAAGGGAAGATGATGGAAACCAACAATTGATGAATTATGCGGATGGTTACTTTACGTTGTAATGTAACCTTGTTACGTAGCCTTGTTACGCTACATTGTTATGTAACCTTGTTATGTAACCTTGTTACGCTACGTTGTTACGCTGCGTTGTTACGCTGCATTGTTACGCTGATGGTTACGTTATGTTATTATGTAACCTTGTTGCGTTGTTACGCTGCGTTGTTACGCTGTTGCGTTGTTACGCTGCGTTGTTACGCTGTTGCGTTGTTATGCTGTTGCCTGGTTACGCTGTTGCATTGTTACGCTGCCTTGTTACGCTGATGGTTACTTTACGTTGTTATGTAACCTTGTTGCGTAACCTTGTTGCGTTGTTACGCTACGTTGTTACGCTACGTTGTTATGCTGTTGATATGAAACATTGTTTTGGTTCAGAAACAACTGTTCCACATATCCACAACATATCCGTGTTTTGCAGAAACCTACAGTGCCAACATTTCTTTCTGCCAATAGAGTTTCTGTTATCCTCTCACACAAACTAATTATCAGTAAACGGTGACATTAACACGAGGCTCCATGTTGGGTCGAAAATACGTATAAAACAATGAAAGACGGCTAATTGAACTTTTCATCCACAAGAAACTGCTCCAACTCTGGTGTGTGTGTGTGTGTGTGTGTGTGTGTGTGAGAGTGTGTGTGATTGTTTGAAACAGCTGGGATCTCTTGTGGTTTAGACCCACATGGAGAAGAAGAGAGAGGTATTATGAAATCAAATATTTGTCCAATCTTCTGTTTAGAGAAAATTGTGTTCTCTCCTATTGACCTCTGTGTTTGTTTGTTTGATAATGAATGTGTATTTTTTTACCAGAACCCATCTGTACACATCTGTACACATCTGTACACACTATCAGTAGGGATGTTAGTCTGAGGCTTCACAGCCGGCATGCAAACCAACCCAGTGACCAAACGAAGTCACGATCTGATGAAGCGTCATCATCTGCATAAAAAGGAATCTCAAATCATGAATCATCACCAAACCAGGTTTTCTGCAGCGTCACACAGCGTTGCATCATTTGAAGGTGGAAGCACAAACCAGATGCGTAACATATACTGGAAAAGTAGTCAAGATCAATGATGAAGTGGTTTATGTGGGAACATTTAGAAATTACACAATTTTACATAATGCGCTTATTTTACATTTCATAATCCTCTCAGAAAGATGAGATCTTAAAAGCTTTGTTCTTGACCAGGTGCCATCCCCTCAGAATGATAATGGAGGTAAATATAACGCGGTACAGATATCCGATAAATAAGCTTCTCTGATAAGCTAGCAGGGAGAACTACTTTACGTTAAATCAGATTTTATTTACCAGATTTAACGTGGACTTTGGTTTGTTTTAAGGCAATAACACTCA
>NW_022285533.1:0-3415 GCF_004355925.1 Anarrhichthys ocellatus | reverse complement strand
AATGCACACAGAAAGACTCACAAATGCACACAGAAAGACTCACAAATATATTCGATTTACAAATGCAAACAAGGATTTACAAATAAATTTGACTCACAAATGCACGCAGAACAATTCACAAATACATTCCAATGCACACAGAAATAAATTACGATTTATATAAATGTAAAAAAAAAATCACAAATATATTTCTGCATTTGTATGTATTTCTGTGTGGATTTTTTTACATTTGTTTGCGGATCGCTACACATTTAGTTGTGGGTGTTTTGAGACTCCCCTGACGTGGCTGGATTCGCAAATGCGTTTTTTTCAACATCCTAAATGTCAACCAATCACATGAGCGCAGCTCCCCCCTCCCCTCCCCACGAGGCTGCCAGCGTTAGAGTTGTAGAATTTGCGGAGTTGACAGGTCACTTCCTGTTGCAAGCTGCCACTGTTTTGGTGCGGATTCCGTGCACTTCCGCTTTTCAGCATCCTTTAGAGCAGGGGTCTTCAACGTTTTTCAGGCCAAGGACCCCCAAACTGATAGAGAGATGGAGCAGGGACCCCCGACTATATATATTGTATAGAATTGTGTTTTATATTAAACTGGGCCTAGTGCCATGTATAAACATACCTCTTTATTGTGCATTCAATACTAAGCTATTCAAATAATACACAGGTTCATATATTCATGTTTTTATTTTAAACATGTGCAAGGTACAGTGAGTAGGGAGGCCGTGCCACTGCCATTTAGAGACATGTCTTTAAATCCACATATTACGTGTTGTGCTTTCTCCCCTCCTTCTCTTCCTCCTTTCTCTCTCCCTCAGTCTCCTATCATGTCAATCATTTGACTGGGTTCCACCAGTAAGGGCCGGCCGTGCTGCTCGGTGGGTTGCACCAACCGCAGGCTGGCCAATCGGCAGAGGGGGAGCCAAGAATAAAAGCAGGAATTCACAGCTGGTCTTAAGACTGTTTTCTGTCGATGCTGAGAGTTGGACTTCATGTTAATGTTTGTGGCGAGAGGTCAGTCTGGGGTACCCTTTACATTTGCAAACACGTAGTTGATTTTCTTTGTCGAGATACACTAGGCTTATTGTTCGGTGCAAAATTCCGTGTTGGTTCATTTGTGTATTATTTGGGTTGTTTTGTGCCCGTCCCTAATCATCCTCTGGACCAGAAGAAATAGGGACGTAACAATACACATTAACATGAATCCAACATATTGTAGCGAATGGATAAATGGAGGCAGAAGATGTTATCTTTCAGTCAGAATTAAACACATTCAGCGACACACAGGAGCTCTCTCAAGCTGGTCACTCACAGCGGGAGACTAGTCTGGGCCTGTGTGTCAAGCCTCTGGGCCTGTGTGTCAAGCCTCCTGCACACACACGGGAGGACCCGCCCTATTGTTCAGTGGTTCTGTGTTGGTCATTATTTAGTGTATTTTGACAGTATGTTCTGATGGTCACTTTTCAAAAGTATTTCTTTGTCATAACTCGAGATAATCTACAGACCTGGCTGTAAGCAATTTTATGTGGGAATTAGGAGTAAGAGGTAAAATATGTATTTTTGATTTTGGGGTGAGCTGTCTCTTTAAATAGTTTTGCCTCTGTTGGAAAAATACAGAATGATCTATACATAATGTTTGTTACTTCTTCGTGATGTTTGGTAACTGAGAAACAGAAACTGTCTCATAATAGCCGTGACCTTGCAGTCCACAGGATGTCTTTGAGGATGGATAACACTGAAGTTTGATTCGAAGGAAGATAAAGGAGGCCTGATTCAACCTGGTATCTCTCTTTCAGCATTCTCTCTTGACATTCTTTGTTATGAAGCTTGTTCATCACTGTGTATGAAAGACAGAGACACAGAGACAGATCTCTGAGCAGCAACGTGACACATAACTGTCTGTGATGCAACTCTGCTCCTTCTTGCAAGAATAAATATCCTGATTATTGATATCACACTTGGTGTGAAGTAGAATTTTGAAAAACAAGTTGTAGTGTAAAGTAAATAAAAAAGTCTTACCCACAAAAGACGAGAAGACAGCCAAGACCTACCAAAATGCGTTTCCTTGTAATGTAGCGCAACATATCAACTCTGTGAATAATTTATACAACAATATTGAACAACAGAAAAACAAATTAACAGACTACACTAAGAGCACTGTCCGTATGCTTATTCCTATAGTGTAAAATAACAGACGGAACATTTGGTATTTATATATCTGGTTAACACAGAGGGGGAGGTTCTACTGAGCATGAAGAAAGATCAATGGTGTGACGACTCTCATGAATGTAATTCCCCTTCTTTTTTTATTTTGTCATTCACTTACCATGGTTACTCCATTACTTTATTGCCTTTGTTTAGTTTCCAACCTGTTTTGTCCCTCACCTATGCTCCATTTGCTCATCAGATCTTCCCTGTTCTTAAACAAACGCTGTTTACCTACCGGTTGCCAGATTATGTCATTTCGTTTAGATGAGTTCTCCGTGCCAGTTTAAATCCTTGCTATTCCTGAAACCAGTTTTTCTGCTCCTGTGATAGTTTGTAGTGTTGTTAATCTTTTTGATCATTTAATATGCGTGTGAATTCCGCCTGATGCCTGTCCTGCTTTGTTTTCTTGTTTCTGAACTGAGCCTCAATAAAACTTAGATTTTTTGCAACTTCATTCTCTGGTCTGTTGACTGCGTTTGAGTCGTACTCTGTTCATCACAAACAGGGTCTTAAAGAGTAACATAACAATGAGTAAGAATGGGTCAATTGTTAATAAAATATAGAAAATTAGATGAGACATTATTGCCAGTGCTTTGATAATGAAATACATACAATCTAACCGAATGTGCAGAAAGTTTGAATGTGTATAAATGTGCTCTCTAAACAATTTCACCGTAAAATAACACGAATAAGACCTCCGAACCATCCGTGGGGAAAGAGCTCTATCCATTCAGCTGAAGTGTGATTGAAGTGTCTGTTCATTAAATATGTTTTTATATTTTAAGAAGTTTCCATCGTGATTATTTCTCACTGGGAGGTTAAAAAGATTTTTTTCCACCACAAATGGCGACAAGGATGGGATCGGACGAGTAATCAGGACTCCGTTATACGACAGAAGCGCCAACAATATAGCTGTTCCTCCCTGAAGGTGAGAGGCTGTCATCAGACGGTGTTCGAGATTGCCGTACCGATCCTGGAACCGGAAAAAAAATCCCACTCGGTGAGAGATTATTTTGTGATGGAGCAGACACTTTGATGGTTGAACTTCAGGCTCGCACATTTAGAGTGCATTTAGAGTCCTAGTGTAACTTGACGTTTTTATAGAGGTTTGGTGTATCCTTTCAAGTTGATTGATTGGACCAGATTGGTTTTGAATAATTTAAATAATAATAAACAATAGATAAAAGGTCTGAGGGCCACACATCAACAGGTC
>NW_022285532.1:0-3415 GCF_004355925.1 Anarrhichthys ocellatus | reverse complement strand
AATGCACACAGAAAGACTCACAAATGCACACAGAAAGACTCACAAATATATTCGATTTACAAATGCAAACAAGGATTTACAAATAAATTTGACTCACAAATGCACGCAGAACAATTCACAAATACATTCCAATGCACACAGAAATAAATTACGATTTATATAAATGTAAAAAAAAAATCACAAATATATTTCTGCATTTGTATGTATTTCTGTGTGGATTTTTTTACATTTGTTTGCGGATCGCTACACATTTAGTTGTGGGTGTTTTGAGACTCCCCTGACGTGGCTGGATTCGCAAATGCGTTTTTTTCAACATCCTAAATGTCAACCAATCACATGAGCGCAGCTCCCCCCTCCCCTCCCCACGAGGCTGCCAGCGTTAGAGTTGTAGAATTTGCGGAGTTGACAGGTCACTTCCTGTTGCAAGCTGCCACTGTTTTGGTGCGGATTCCGTGCACTTCCGCTTTTCAGCATCCTTTAGAGCAGGGGTCTTCAACGTTTTTCAGGCCAAGGACCCCCAAACTGATAGAGAGATGGAGCAGGGACCCCCGACTATATATATTGTATAGAATTGTGTTTTATATTAAACTGGGCCTAGTGCCATGTATAAACATACCTCTTTATTGTGCATTCAATACTAAGCTATTCAAATAATACACAGGTTCATATATTCATGTTTTTATTTTAAACATGTGCAAGGTACAGTGAGTAGGGAGGCCGTGCCACTGCCATTTAGAGACATGTCTTTAAATCCACATATTACGTGTTGTGCTTTCTCCCCTCCTTCTCTTCCTCCTTTCTCTCTCCCTCAGTCTCCTATCATGTCAATCATTTGACTGGGTTCCACCAGTAAGGGCCGGCCGTGCTGCTCGGTGGGTTGCACCAACCGCAGGCTGGCCAATCGGCAGAGGGGGAGCCAAGAATAAAAGCAGGAATTCACAGCTGGTCTTAAGACTGTTTTCTGTCGATGCTGAGAGTTGGACTTCATGTTAATGTTTGTGGCGAGAGGTCAGTCTGGGGTACCCTTTACATTTGCAAACACGTAGTTGATTTTCTTTGTCGAGATACACTAGGCTTATTGTTCGGTGCAAAATTCCGTGTTGGTTCATTTGTGTATTATTTGGGTTGTTTTGTGCCCGTCCCTAATCATCCTCTGGACCAGAAGAAATAGGGACGTAACAATACACATTAACATGAATCCAACATATTGTAGCGAATGGATAAATGGAGGCAGAAGATGTTATCTTTCAGTCAGAATTAAACACATTCAGCGACACACAGGAGCTCTCTCAAGCTGGTCACTCACAGCGGGAGACTAGTCTGGGCCTGTGTGTCAAGCCTCTGGGCCTGTGTGTCAAGCCTCCTGCACACACACGGGAGGACCCGCCCTATTGTTCAGTGGTTCTGTGTTGGTCATTATTTAGTGTATTTTGACAGTATGTTCTGATGGTCACTTTTCAAAAGTATTTCTTTGTCATAACTCGAGATAATCTACAGACCTGGCTGTAAGCAATTTTATGTGGGAATTAGGAGTAAGAGGTAAAATATGTATTTTTGATTTTGGGGTGAGCTGTCTCTTTAAATAGTTTTGCCTCTGTTGGAAAAATACAGAATGATCTATACATAATGTTTGTTACTTCTTCGTGATGTTTGGTAACTGAGAAACAGAAACTGTCTCATAATAGCCGTGACCTTGCAGTCCACAGGATGTCTTTGAGGATGGATAACACTGAAGTTTGATTCGAAGGAAGATAAAGGAGGCCTGATTCAACCTGGTATCTCTCTTTCAGCATTCTCTCTTGACATTCTTTGTTATGAAGCTTGTTCATCACTGTGTATGAAAGACAGAGACACAGAGACAGATCTCTGAGCAGCAACGTGACACATAACTGTCTGTGATGCAACTCTGCTCCTTCTTGCAAGAATAAATATCCTGATTATTGATATCACACTTGGTGTGAAGTAGAATTTTGAAAAACAAGTTGTAGTGTAAAGTAAATAAAAAAGTCTTACCCACAAAAGACGAGAAGACAGCCAAGACCTACCAAAATGCGTTTCCTTGTAATGTAGCGCAACATATCAACTCTGTGAATAATTTATACAACAATATTGAACAACAGAAAAACAAATTAACAGACTACACTAAGAGCACTGTCCGTATGCTTATTCCTATAGTGTAAAATAACAGACGGAACATTTGGTATTTATATATCTGGTTAACACAGAGGGGGAGGTTCTACTGAGCATGAAGAAAGATCAATGGTGTGACGACTCTCATGAATGTAATTCCCCTTCTTTTTTTATTTTGTCATTCACTTACCATGGTTACTCCATTACTTTATTGCCTTTGTTTAGTTTCCAACCTGTTTTGTCCCTCACCTATGCTCCATTTGCTCATCAGATCTTCCCTGTTCTTAAACAAACGCTGTTTACCTACCGGTTGCCAGATTATGTCATTTCGTTTAGATGAGTTCTCCGTGCCAGTTTAAATCCTTGCTATTCCTGAAACCAGTTTTTCTGCTCCTGTGATAGTTTGTAGTGTTGTTAATCTTTTTGATCATTTAATATGCGTGTGAATTCCGCCTGATGCCTGTCCTGCTTTGTTTTCTTGTTTCTGAACTGAGCCTCAATAAAACTTAGATTTTTTGCAACTTCATTCTCTGGTCTGTTGACTGCGTTTGAGTCGTACTCTGTTCATCACAAACAGGGTCTTAAAGAGTAACATAACAATGAGTAAGAATGGGTCAATTGTTAATAAAATATAGAAAATTAGATGAGACATTATTGCCAGTGCTTTGATAATGAAATACATACAATCTAACCGAATGTGCAGAAAGTTTGAATGTGTATAAATGTGCTCTCTAAACAATTTCACCGTAAAATAACACGAATAAGACCTCCGAACCATCCGTGGGGAAAGAGCTCTATCCATTCAGCTGAAGTGTGATTGAAGTGTCTGTTCATTAAATATGTTTTTATATTTTAAGAAGTTTCCATCGTGATTATTTCTCACTGGGAGGTTAAAAAGATTTTTTTCCACCACAAATGGCGACAAGGATGGGATCGGACGAGTAATCAGGACTCCGTTATACGACAGAAGCGCCAACAATATAGCTGTTCCTCCCTGAAGGTGAGAGGCTGTCATCAGACGGTGTTCGAGATTGCCGTACCGATCCTGGAACCGGAAAAAAAATCCCACTCGGTGAGAGATTATTTTGTGATGGAGCAGACACTTTGATGGTTGAACTTCAGGCTCGCACATTTAGAGTGCATTTAGAGTCCTAGTGTAACTTGAAGTTTTTATAGAGGTTTGGTGTATCCTTTCAAGTTGATTGATTGGACCAGATTGGTTTTGAATAATTTAAATAATAATAAACAATAGATAAAAGGTCTGAGGGCCACACATCAACAGGTC
>NW_022285531.1:0-3416 GCF_004355925.1 Anarrhichthys ocellatus | reverse complement strand
TTTTTTTTCAAAAAGAGACACTAACTGGATGACAGGTGATTATGGGACTATTGGCGGGACAGTGATGTGGTGCAATCAGGTGATGCGGGGGGGGTAGACGGGATTGAATTGTGACTGCACGTTAAATCGCTGAAGAGGAAAGTCATTTTTATCTTTATCTCCCGATTCCTCTTTTCCCGCTCACATTATTTGAACGTACATGTCGGATCATTTTACTTACATCTTTAAGTTCAAGTAATTTCCCGCATTGCCTGATTGCACAATATAATCACATTTCTACTGATTATTATTAAGACAACATGTGACGTGTGTACACAACAACATGTGAATGAGGAAATAAAGATGTTTAATAGATCGTACAAGATGTGTCGAGACGTGACAACAGAAAAACCAGACGCAACACAACCGTGTGTGTGTGTGTGTGTGTATACGAACACAAAGTGTGTGTGCGACTGAAGAAAGCACACATCCAGACTGATGCTAACTTGTGCTCTGAAGCTATTATGAGTTTCACCAACGTGTTGATATGAAGGAGAGTGTAGAGGAGATCCGGCTCTCCGATCGGAGCGAGGTAATTGCCAGGCCTGTCTGAGCAAGACCTTCTTTATCGACACTTATCAGCCCACTCAAAGAGGTCTGCAGCTATAAGCCCCGTGGAGACTCTCTCCAGACACAGATAAAAGTCTTGCCTCCTTCCTTTCTCACCTAAAAAGGTCACGAGCACAATCCCAACATTGTCTGTCAAAAAGCCCCGTTACTGAGCAAAAGATCCTCATCCTGCTCGCCCACAAGTCACCGTGGCCCAAAGCTTAAAAAGCTAAGACGTGTAAGTTAAAAAGGAGTCCAGTTATCAGTTAAAACTGGATTGTTTGCAAAACACCACAAGGATAATTTCCCTTAGAGCCTGTGAGCTGTTTTAAAAAAAAAAAAAAAAAAAACATGAAACCTTTATCTCTTTCTCGGGTCATCCGCATTTAAGTCAAGGAGCTGACCATGCCCGCTATCTCCAGACTTCCTCCGTCACCTTTTATTCCTGCAACCACTCAAACGGAGATCTACAAAGCCCTGCGCGTTTAACTGTATTTGTGTACCAATAATTGCCTTATTCACCGGACATAAAAAGCTAACGCGAAACAAGCACGTGATGCGACTTATAAGAGTTAGAAGAACGGAAGTTGTATGGTCCAAACCCTGTAATCCTCCGATGAAACGAGACGTAATTAAATGAAATGTGTTCTTCCGAGGTTGAAGACTCCAACAAGTATTCATGTACATGCCAAACAGGAACCAGCATCACCTTATCAGCACCACTTCAGAAGCTCCTATCAAGCCCACATTCCTCAGAGGGAAAGAACACTTTAGCCTCACATGGTTCTACCTCGGCACTTTTTTTTTTTACCCCCATACGTCTACAATCGAGACCAGTATCCGATATAGCTCAGCACTTAGTATATCCACGTGTTTCGTTATATATGCTGCAGTGTCCTCTTGGATCGATTGCTGTATGTATTTTCATTTTAGCTGCCATGTTATTCCAGCACTGCCCTGCGTCATGCTTTACTTAAGACTTTCTATAACTTTTGATATTAAGACATGAGTGTGTAAATCTACTCGGCGGGCATTAGGACCGCCATGTGATCAGCTCTCCCCGAGCCTCAGCCAGCGATCCGTGCAGAGTGCATTGCTGAGAAACTACCCGCCCACCAGGAACATCCCGCTCCGATATCAGTGGAGGACGACGACCGCTTTCACGAAAAAGGAAAAACACACACACACACACACATAGGACTCTAAACCCCATCAGGTCCAGGTGAGCTGATCTGGGACTGACATGGGGCACAAGACAATTTCTCTGCGGGGACAAATTCTATTATTGATAATCAAAAGAAATCTAAGACAGAGGGAAGGAGAAAAAAAAGGGTGGATTAGAAAGAAATTTTGAGAGGAGAAGCTCATGAAATCTTCAAGGAGCAGAGCTAGTTATCTCCCGTCTCCGCTGATCCTCGGTGGATTGATTGACGTTAATCACACGCTTCTCGTGGGGCTCCCCTCGACTTTGCCACGATAAGGTTTCGCCTGGTCTGGTGACTTGGCTCGCGTACGTTGT
This sequence comes from Anarrhichthys ocellatus, assembly GCF_004355925.1. NCBI lineage: Eukaryota > Metazoa > Chordata > Actinopteri > Perciformes > Anarhichadidae > Anarrhichthys > Anarrhichthys ocellatus. Next base: position 1,309 of record NW_022285531.1, on the reverse strand, counting down.
CATGCGACACGGTAGAAATCTATACTGACGGACACATTACCTGTCAGGCACGGGGGAACAGTAAGTCGACCTGATTAATGCAAGCTTTCCAGTTTCTTTTACTTCCAAGTAGACGTGCTCCAATAGCTTTTCTTCAAAGCAGAGAGGAGCCGATCTAACCACGTTACTCAAATGTGTGCCATCAGTTAGACACGTCAGCATCTGCCACAAGCTGGATTCAGCATTTTCCTTGATGTGTCTTGCGCCAAAGAATATTTCTGACCCCCAAAAAAATAAATGTTTTACACTTAAATCTATTTCACGTGAATGCACGTATACGTTTTATGCATGTTCACTTAGTTTGGTTGCAGTCATATGTCGGACATCTGTTTCCTCCAATCAGGTTTCACTTCTGCTGCCTTGCTAACCTATGGCACAGCAGACAGAGGAAGTGGACCTGTTGTTGCACAACATAAACTTTTCTTTCTGCAAGCCTGTGGTTGCCAGTCACCCTCCCTCTTACTTTCATGTGTGTTGACACACCTCGCTGTGCCGATCTGTATTGCTGGCATTGCGGTACACCGGCGCACGGGGAGCACGGATGTGCCTTTGTGTGAACGTGAGTGCGACTTAAGAGCAGAAATTATTTTGTTTTGATAATCAATTGATTACATGAAATGACATCTGTCCTCATATATTTTGTTTGTACCATGACCAGGACCATGTGGGCATGACAGTGTGTGTTTTACCTAAACATCTTGAAACACACGGTTACTATTCTCCGTGACAATGACCATGTTGTGCACGTATGTGATCATGGACAAGACAGGGACAGAAAGACAGGGCGCGAGTGTGTGTGTGTGTGTGTGTGTGTCCTCGCCTCACCTGGGTATGGTGACACACTTTGTGTTGCTGTTCTGCGTGCTGATGGCTTTCTCCAGCTCGTCCAGCTGCCCAGTCTTCTTCAGCTTCTTCACCAGGCTCTTCACGGCCTTTTCACACCACTTTTCCTCCTGTCCTCCCCCGTTCTGCTCCCCAATTCCTCCTCCAGCTCCTCCACTCCCCGTCGAAGTCTTCTTCCATCCCAGCAGGCGCTTCACCACCGGGGGAGTGAAGGGAAGGATGGACGACATGGTGGCTTGTGTATGTATGTATGTATGTGTGTGTTAAGTGTGTTTTGATGTCCCTCTTTTTGATGTAAAGAGAACTAGGGAGAGGGGAAGTAGGGTGAGACGGGGTGATGGGTTGTAGTCTGAATTCCTTCTGGAGATTGTTTGTTTTTAACTATATATAGATGTAGACAGAGAGCTATATATATCCTGGTGAAGAA
>NW_022285530.1:0-3416 GCF_004355925.1 Anarrhichthys ocellatus | reverse complement strand
ATATATATATATACATATATATATATACATATACATATATATACATACATATACATATATACATACATTTACATATACATATATATACATACATATACATATACATATATATACATACATATACATACATATACATATACATATATATACATACATATACATACATACATACATATACATACATATATACATACATACATACATATACATATATATACATACATATACATATATATACATACATATACATATACATATATATATATATACATATATATATATATATACATGTTTCCCTCATAAGGACACGTAGCATTATGATGTTCAGGAGTTAATGTCAGGTGTGTAAACCAACATCCACCTGAACAAACACAAGAACACACACACACGCATTGTTATTGTTGTTTTTATACATCATATATTGTTACAACACTGTCATCAATATGTATATTAATTTAATTTGTTATATTATATAGGTGGAGGAATTAAAGTGCATCTTCCTGCACTGTGATATGTATCTGTAAGGTTTGTGTGTTTTTTAAATAAACTACCTTAAACTAAACTTCTGATTAATCAGATAAAAACACGTATTACTGCAGAACTGACCTGAGAATCTGTTTTTAACTTTCCTTCAGTCGACACAATTAAAAGTTTAAACATTTGACAACCTTTGCTCTTCAGAAGCCTTACTCATCATTCATTACTCTTAAAAAAATATTATTTTACTCAACTTGCAACAGCTGCGTTTGAAGTGTTGTAGAAGGTTAAAAACACTGAACTCTTTGATAAACTTTTACTGTTTTCCAATTCAGAAATGCTAATGTTAGCATGCTAGCTCTGTTTTTCATTTCATCTCAAATCTCTCTCGTCACTTGTGGACCGACTGAACATCTTTAATCTGAAAGTCGAGCCACGTTTTTGTCGTATTTACCGTCAAAAAGACGGAGTTTGAAAGCCAAAGATCATCTTTATGTGATATATTCCATCAATGGAGAAGCAGAACTGAACTTTTGTGAGTGTTTGATCATAATTACCATGAAATGGTCTTTTATGTACAGTACCATCTGAAGGCTGAGTTTAATGTCTGAAATAATCTGTTTCTGCAGTATTTCTGCAGGATGTGAGATGAAATGTTCAGTCTGTCGTACTTATTGTCCTGAAACAACATTTCTTGGCATGTTTACAATAGAACAATCGAAGTGGACAGTTACTGTCCAAGAAAACTGCGATGATTATCTATATCACCCAAACGCTGAGCCAAAGTCGTTGGAAGTATTTACAATCCCAAATGTACCATCTGAAAGTTCCTCTGTGTGTTTTGGGGGAATTTACTGTGCAGAAGCTGAGCTTAACTGTATTTTCCACTCAAACCGTGAGCTTAAATGTACCTTCTGTTGTATCTATTGTCCTCTAGCTGAAGCCAAACAGTATTACTGTAGTATTTGTAGTGTGAACAGTAAGCTGAAGGGAAACTGGCTTTTACAATCCCTCCCAGACACCTTGAATGCACCATGAGCCACAGCTGGATGGGGGGGCATGATGGGAGACGGAGGCCCTTCTGCCCGCGGCCGTGTCAGAGCCCGGGTCTGTAGTCCGATTCCCACGGGCGCTCATTAGAGAGCCGCCACTCAGAATAAACACACCTGCCGGCAGCCAATGAGACGCTGCCCTGCAGCCCACACAGGTCCCGCCTACACACCAACCAGCGCCAACACGCTCGCTAACGGCGCTAACACACACACACACACACACACACACCTTCAGAGTGCTCGGTTCAGCCTCCAAGTGTTAATCTGGTTTATCAGCAAGGTAGAAAAAATAAATAAAACTATTACAGACTATTACATCTTCATCTCTATCGGTGGAGAAATACACTTTTCAACTCCACAGCTTCTGATTTACACTCGATTATATAAAATACTTACAGTTTAACTGAGGACAAGTAATGCAGAGCAGAAAACACCTAAAGTACAAGACATATTACATGCATTAATAGACATTATAGCTCGCAGCCCCACATGGACAGAAGGAGTATATCAGTACAACAGCTGAGAAGCAGGTGGAGTGAAGTATCTGCTTCTCTGGAGCGTTGGCATGAAGGTGGTGATCGTGACTCAGAGGAGCTTAAACGTTTTGATCAACCTGTTCTATTACTTCTGAACTCAAGCTCACGAGAACCGAGCTGGAAGAAGTGGACATTTTCACTGTGACGTCACCGTTAGTGGACGACGGCCGTGAAGCCTTGAGTTCAGAATTTTGTCTGTTCTCGTCTTGTTTTTGGCCGTCGCCATCTTGTTTTTTTTTTTTGGCTGAAACTTTGTGAAAGCTCGAAAGTGGAAATTACCAAAACTGATAATTGCCCACAGACATGTGAAACACGAGCCCAAACACACAAGTTATTTAGACGTAAAGCAGCAGTTGAACCCTGAACAGTGTTGTATTCTATGAGTTATGTGGAGCGTGATGTCAGGCGACCTGGAGGAGTCGCTGTTTGTGTCCGTTTGCTTTATGTTCCATCATTTCATCTCCACATCCTGCCGCTACATGTCAAGCTCACGGTGTTTCCAGGCTGGTCCGCCACATCCTGACTCACTCTCACAGTATTTCACAAAATGTTTGAACTCTGCCGATAAAAGTATTTCTCCACCTCGTGGGGGGGGGCAGACTCTTATTTCAGGGGCTGAAACATGATGCTGATGTGGTGCCTGAGGGGGAAAATTGAAGGTGTGGTGAGGGAGAAGGAGAGTGAATATGAGGGGAAATAGAGAGAGAGGGGGGAGGTCAGAACTCCTTTCATCTCTCCATCTCGACTTCAAAGGCGACATCGATGCTGCTTTGATTCCATCAGCACCTCCTGTCTGAGGAGGAAGAGGAGGGAGGAAGAGGAAGCAGGTGGGCCGACTGCATCACATGGACTCTTAATGCTCATCGATATTGTTTCTTATCAGTTCGTGAATAATCTGGGTACTAACAGAATGAAGAGCAGATTATGGTGATATGGTATTAAACGAGCATTTAGACCTGAAATAGTGCTGATGTTACAAAATGTGATCCAGGAAGTCCAGTTTGAGTGACAGGTTCAGCATTTTAAGGTATTATCAGAACATAAAGCATTCAATAATCCTGTGAGACTTGAGTTTTACAGCCAAAAACATCTTTATTTTACTGTCAGTGTCAAGAAATATTACAGCGTTTCTTCTACAGAATGAAGAACGCGTCGAACGTGTTGACCAACGCGGTGAAGATGATGATGAGGAGCAGAAGGAGAAACATCATGAATGACGTGGACATCAACAGGTTTCTGGAGATGAACACGTTTTAGAGCAGTGATTCTCAACAGGTGGGTCGTGACCCAAAAGTGGGTCGCGGATCCGTTTTCAGTGGGTCGCAGGCCTTTGCCTGACAAAAAAAAAAAA
>NW_022285529.1:0-3360 GCF_004355925.1 Anarrhichthys ocellatus | reverse complement strand
TCTCTTCACTATCTGTGCTCAGTGTGCTGACTGTGTGTGAAACGTTCCACTGCTGTGCAACAGGAATAACATGTTGGCATCTTATTCTGTAAACAGGATGTTCGTCTGAAGAAACCGGATGTTGATGTACGTTAATATTTCTGCTAACTTTCTTAGCTCATTCTTGAGGCTCATACCTGACGTCATTCGTTGCGATCCTAAAGGTGCGTTCATACCAAACGCGACACGAACGCACCTTGAGAACGTTCCTCAGACCGACATCTTAACACTAACCGGCTGCAGTTTGTCTCCACTTCTCTGTCGCATCTGTTCGCTTGTCTTGCTTTTGTTTATCTCTACTTCTCCCGCACCGCTGCCAGTGAGCAACGGACTTTCAAAATAAAAAAATGCGTTAACGTGCTATAAAATAATTGTCTGCGTTAATTAATGAATGCGTTAACGCGATAATAATGCGTTAATTTGCCCAGCACTAATATATACATATTTATTTCTGAGTCTGGTAAAAGTTTTTGTACATTGTAAAAAAAAAAAAAATTTAAAATTGCACTCATTTTTAAAGAATAAGTAAAACCTAAATGATTGACATTGTTGTGGTCATATTGAGGGCTCCAGTAGAACCACTGTGTCCTCCTCACTTTAACAGAAACGTGGTGAAACTCACGTGGAGCATGAATATCAGCTGCTTCCTCTTCTGTTCATGTGGTTCTGCTTTTATTGAAGACGAGTTACGACACTGTGGTTTTCATTTCTACCTTCTTCACAAGAGCTTCTTCCTCTTTTCCGTTTGCTCAGAATATTACGTTGTTTTCACGCTTTTGGTGTCTGGTTTCTCTTGTTGGAGGAAATGAGGTTGTGACCTGTGTGTCTGTTATTATCTGACATTAGACAACCTTTTATATGATATCGGAACAATCTCCATCATGATGGATTTACATAAATTACCATATTCATATTACCAATTACAGGATGGGTGTTTTGTTTCTCCTGTAATATAAACACACCGGTTATAGATTATAGAACATTTATTCATATCATTTTACAACGTGAGGGTTTTATAATGAAACCTAACTTTATCCAGTGTTCACATTTATGTTCAGGACAGTTATGTAAATGAGTACATATTTAATAAGATCATGCCTCATTTGCATATTCGATAAGATCATACCTCATTTGCATATTTAAACACACATTGTTGTTTTTTAAAACTTGTAATACAAATGAATAATGATTTGAGTTTTCCGTCCCCACAGTCTGATGTTCTGGACGGACTGGGGCGACCGGGCGGCCGGCGTGTACCGGAGCTACATGGACGGGACCAACGTGTCCTGCGTGGTGTCGGAGGGTGTCCGCTGGCCCAACGGCATCACGGCTGACGACCGCTGGCTGTACTGGACCGAGGCCTACAGCGACCGCATCGAGAGGGCCGACTTCAACGGGGGCATGAGGAGCGTCCTCGTGGAGGGGCTGCCCCACCCGTACGCCATCGCGGTCTTCAAGGTCAGACCCAACAAACAACATCCTGTCCTCAGACTCCTCCCCAGTCCTGAATCAGAAAAGTGTTGGATCAGACTTTAAAACTCTGTTTTCATCCGTTTATTCAGAACGATTTGTACTGGGACGACTGGTCCAGAATGGGGATCTTCAAAGCCCCGAAAGCCGGTTCTCAGAGCAACGAACTGATCGTCGGCAGACTCACCGGAGTCATGGACCTCAAGATCTTCTATAAGGGGAAGAACAGAGGTGAGCAGCAGGCAGAGGGGGGGCCCGAGGGTTTACACAGCTCAGCAGAGATGATTCAGGGACATGTTGTCTTCAATAACAGCGTCTTCATCAAACTTTAGGGTTCAGCTTCAGACACATTTATAAATAAAACCGTCTAAATGAAACAGTTAGAAAGATGTTTGTAAGTTTATCATACTAAAAGTTAAAAAGGGATTAAAAGGAGATTTATTTCTATTGTCTTCGCAAAAAGAATAACATTTTAGCGTAAGAAGAAATTGCAAAGAAGAAGTTTTTATCTACAAGTCAAACAATAAGTTAAACTACTAAACACTACTCAATGAAGTACAGCACCGCTGCTCTGAGATCAGATTTAAACCTGCATCGGTGCTTTAAGCTGAGCTCTGTGCTCCTTCAGGACACAACGCCTGCGCCGACCAGCCGTGCAGCCTGCTGTGTCTGCCTCAGCCGGGGCACCGGCACACCTGCGTCTGTCCTGACGGAGCCCCGACCGTCGCCATGCCCAACGGAGAGCTGCAGTGCCAATGTCCCACCGGGTACCTGCTCCACAACAACACCTGTGTGAAGACCGGTGAGACTGACACGCACACACACACACACACACACGATATTGGATTTTACAGCACACGTAAATAACAAAGCGGGAATCAGGACACCATAGATATCATATGAAACTTACATAATCCCGACATCCTTACTGTAAGATAAAGGATCTTCTCTGTTCAGTTTCAGGGTCTATCTCATTCATTAGTTCTCACGCGTCATCCTTTCTCTCGTCCAATCAGAGCACAGCTGTCTGCCCAACCAGTACCGCTGCTCCAACGGCCGCTGCATCAGCAGCATCTGGAAGTGTGACAGCGACAACGACTGTGGAGACATGAGTGACGAACAGGAGTGTCGTAAGTATTGAGTCGCTCTTTCTCATGATGTCGAGATAAACAATAAATACAGTTTCCACGTATAGAAATAAAGATATTCATGTGTCCGCTTGCAGCCACCACGACCTGCGACCCGTCCAACCAGTTCCGCTGCATGGCCTCAGGCTCCTGCATCCCTCTGGCCTTCAAGTGTGACCATGAAGACGACTGTGGAGACAACAGTGATGAGGAGCACTGTGGTGAGACCTTTTTTTATTTATAAAAAAAGGTCTATATATATATATATATGTATGTATGTATGTATGTGTGTGTGTGTGTGTGTGTGTGTGTGTGTGTGTGTGTGTGTGTGTATGTATGTATATATGTATGTATGTATGTATGTATGTATGTATATATGTATATATATATGTATATATATATATATATATATATGTGTATATGTATATGTATATGTATATGTATATATGTATATGTATATGTATATATGTATATATATATGTATATGTGTATATGTATATGTATATATATATATGTATATATATGTATATGTATATGTATATGTATATGTATATATATGTATATGTGTATATATGTATATGTGTATATATATACATACACATACATATATACATACACATACATATGTATATGTATATGTATATGTATATATATGTATATGTATATATATGTATATATATATACATATATACATACACATACATATGTATATGTATATGTATAT
>NW_022285528.1:2480-3418 GCF_004355925.1 Anarrhichthys ocellatus | reverse complement strand
TGATTGACATCATTGGATGTGCGACTTGTGTTATTTCTCTATGTAATAACAGATATGTAAGTTTTATAAAGACGACACTTTTGATCTATAATAGAGAAGATCAGCAGATTAAACAATAATGAAAATAATCATTAGTTCCCCAAACTCAACCGAAATCTTAACATAAGGTTGCCTACAGATCTCTTGCAAAATTAATACTTTACATAAAAATACCCTATTTCCTCTGTAGAAACCAGAGTGACTCATAATGAGCTTGAGAGACGGGGACCAGGATCCATTGACAGTATAACAAAGTGACTTTACTCATACTTTACTAACTCAACAGAGTCAAACAAGACCAAGAACTCAACCAGGAACCTTCCAACCTCTGGTTTAATTTGACAGTCATTCTGACTCATAACGGTCAGAATAACAATATAAAGACGTCTTTCTCAGAGTTCCTCACTGCTGATGTTTATTAAAACAAGCCGAGGTGCTTAACTGGATGTCATCAGTGAGTTTTGTGCTGAAGGTCAGTCGCTGCCGGGGGGGCCGCTCTCAAACAATGCACACTTGTGCGTCTTCATTAAGACTTCATGCTACACATGGAACCCATATCGTGGGAACTGGGAGAGAAAGAGTGACGTAAACACAGACCTGAGTTCAGTCTTCTTGTGTGAGGAAGAACAGAAGTGACCAGATTATGAACTCCTTCTTTTGAACCAAACGAATAGACTAGCTAACCAAGTAAAAAAATAATCCTTCGTGGGACTCGGAGCTCGATACCGCATGAAACTGATTTCATTAAAAACTATCGCTGATTCAGTTTTCCTAATTTCCTGGAGACGTGTAAACAGAGAGTCGGTGGGCCTCCGTGTGATGATCACCTCTGCAACAGAATACGCTTTTTTCCCCTCAGCACTACATGTTCCCTCAGCACTACATGTTCCCACAGCACT
>NW_022285528.1:0-2470 GCF_004355925.1 Anarrhichthys ocellatus | reverse complement strand
TGTTCCCACAGCACTACATGTTCCCTCAGCACTACATGTTCCCACAGTACTGAATGAAAACACACTGTTAACGAGAGTGAAAGCTGTTTTCTTGAGGTGTTGTGCAGCTGTGTATTCTGTGGGGAATATTAACAGAAAGGATTGTAGAAGTAAATGTTAGATCAGACTTTTAATCAGCAGACACTTACTATCAAAAGATTAGGAGCAGAAGAAACATGACCCAGACTTCCCTCCAGTGCCTTAGACTGAGGACTACTACGTGGTCACCAGATGCCCGGACTTTGGGGCCCCTGAGCACTTGGACCCCCCGGCCTGTGCCTGGTTAGTCGGTACAGTAATCCATCCAGGGTGATAATACAAACAAATGTGGGGAAAGAGAGCACCGAGATTGTTGGAGAAGTTGTTAGTTACGGCAGTTCAGACGGCTCCCCGGAGGAAAGACAATGAAGGTCTCATGTTTGTGGTTGCTGTCGACTCTTTCTGCAGATATTCAGACAAGAAGTTGAACCTTTTTAGAAGTCACTCATCAGACCACCAGTGTCTTTGTGAGAAAACCAAAGAAAGAAAACGTGAAAGAGTCATGTTCTCTGATGGATCTGAGTATTCATGAGGCTGCTTTTGCCAAATGGAGACACTGTGATGTGTTTACAATATGTTAAGCTACAAAATTGGCCGAACGGAGAAAACTGACTTCATAACTTTCCACATCTGGCTCTGTGAGAATGTGTGTGTGTGTGTGTGTGTGTGTCAGAACAAACAAAACTAAATCGGCCACAGCAGATCACTGTAAAGTCTAAACAAACGCTGAAAGATAAATGTTCTCGCTGAAAGATCGAACAGTTTCAAGTGAACTGTGAGAACGTTGGGTCCCAAAGCACAAAAGGCTCGTGAAAGGTGCAGAGGGGAAATACATCACAGTAAACATGCGTGGAAATATGAATATGAGTTGTAGTTCAGTCCAGGTCAGAGATGTCAGACAGAAAACTGCTGTGAAAAACAGGTTAACGTCTGCCGTCTGTAAATCCTGTCTGTAAATTCCACAGAGTCGATACTGACACTGCCAACAATGTTTCTCTATTGACGTTATAGTTAACGAGGTTTACTGTAAATCATGTCAAGAAAAAGGCATGAAAATGGTCATATATTATCTTTAAATCTGAATTTTAATCTCTCTAGAATGGAAAAGGCCCTGAACCAGTATTAAGATCATCCTGGGATAGGGCCGTCACTTTCTATTTGAAATCAACTACAAACATGGACGCCAACTGTCCCGTGTTCTTGTTACCAAAACAAACATGGACGCCAACCATCTCATGTTCTTGTCTTCGTCATTCGCAATGATATGTGTATATGTTTTTGAAGACCTTTGAGAACAACTGGCAGCGACAGATCCGGACTGGACCAGACCCAGTCTAATGGACTTGGACTGTAACAGAACTTCTTGTACCAACTTGGTCCCATCAGTCGTCACACTCCGAATCGTATTCATAACCGGCCAAACAGTCTTAATGAGTGCCCCCCCCCCCCTTAACTCACCTGACTGATTTTGATCGTGCACATTGACGATGATGAGATGGAAAGGTGGTTTGAGTGAAGACTCCCCATCCACAGGAATGGCCAGTGATGAGTCAAAGTCAAACTGCGATGTAGTTCCAGGGGTGACATCCTCCTTAAAAACAACTGCAGGTTGTTTCCCCACTTCTCTGGTCCCGGCTGGAAGGCCTGGTTCTGGGGTGTGGATTCCTGGAACGACCACCTCCGCGGTGACGTCTAGAAGCTGTGACGGTCTCGATGTTTCCGCACCCAGCTCAGACCCTGTGGTGGTCTCCAGAAGCCAACTCGGCTGCGTCGGGATGACCGCTGCTCCCACCTCAGCCCCGCTCGAGCGGCCATCGCTGCTGCCTCCCTCACCGCTGCCGCCGCTGCTCTCACCTCGGCCTCCCTCCTGTTCCCTGTGGAAGGTGTCAAGTTGTGGGGGATGCGATATGCTGGTTGGTAAGGGAGGAAGCTGCATGGGGGGCAAAACTGGTATCGACCCTACTTTGTACGGGTCAAAATCGGCGTAGTCGTCTAACATGGCCGTGGGGGTCACGGAGGCTGTTGTGTGAGATGAGGTGTGTGGTCTCTCTTTCGGGGAATATGTGACAGGCTCTGGTGTTTGAATTTCAGCTCTTTCAGGAGCTAAGGGTCCGGGTGTTGGAGTGATGGACTCAGCCGGAGTCATCGGTGGACTCGTAGTTGTCGGCTCTGGTAGTTTAGCTGTAAGGAAGGGAAACAGAGAAGAAGAGACGGGGGTTTTAAAACCTCAGTCTGGTTAAAGCTCGGCCATGTTATTCATGGTGTTGAGACCATAATCTGTATATAAGAAGTGGACGTAGTCATCATGACGTCACCAGTTGGTTTGTGGACTGATGTTTCGAAGCCTCTGGTAGAGACCTGTCAATCACTGTGTAGCCCCGCCCTAAAGCAT
>NW_022285527.1:0-3418 GCF_004355925.1 Anarrhichthys ocellatus | reverse complement strand
GGGACTAATGCGGCGCCCACTCCACTGATTGGATGAAGGACTGATGAGCTGGAGATGAGCAGCAGAGACATTTTTAACAAAGGCAACGTGTAATCTAACACCGAGCTCTCGAGCCGCCAACCCACCGTGCTCTTTACTTCATACATCAGCTGTCTTTTGGTCACTTCCCTGGTTGAGCCCCAGATTAAGTTCACACAGTTTATTTAACTGGATGATCATTTTGTTGGATGGAGGAAAAATGTTTGATCAGAAAAGTAGCTTAGATTGGATGAACGTCTTCACTATATTTACTCTGGATTTATAATTAGTATTTTAGTTTTCTCATTTTTTCACCTCTTCTTTAATTCCTTTCACTACTTTCTCTGTTTCAGAATATTAAACCCAGTATTTTTATTTGTGCTTTAACTTTAATGTTCATATTACATTCATGGCGTTCATCTCCGGTCCAATCTCCCTCTGTGTTCTTATGGTTTAGTTTAGCTAAACGTGTGATGAACGGTGAGGGGGTCAGTACGGATCACGGATGGACATCGGCCCCTTACACCACAAGTCAGCAGAGACTTTGATGATGATCTGTGGTTGTGTGGTCCACTGCTGCAGATGTGATCTACTGTATATTCATGTGGATTCATTCATGTGATTATTACACAACAGTTGTTCAGAAACAGATTTTTCTGAACAAAGTCATCAACCGATCACGTGGTGTATTAATGAAACAACACAGAGGCTCTGTTAGAAACCGGGACGGTCAACTTTATTTCTCCTTTTAACCTCAACAGAGGAAGTTCAGACCAGATCCACTCCTTCTGTTCCTGCCTTTCACAATAAAAGCCTTCGACATATAATATTCACAGGTGAGTATTTGTATGATTGTGTTTATTAGTCACGGTCACATTGTGTAAAGGCCTTCAGCCTCTGGTTGGGTGAGTTAATTGTGTGGTTTGTTATTCTACTACAACTATGAGCTTATTGTTGTTATCAAATGATCGGCTGGTTATTTTCTCTATTAATCATTTAGTCCATTAAAATGTTAGAAAATAGTGAAAAAGAGCCGAGGTGACGTCTTAAGAGGTCTTATTTTGTCCAAAACAAACATATTTAATCTTCTATCACCAGAGACAAATCAAAACCACCAACTATTAGTACAAAAACCTTCTGACTGATACTTTCTGAAGCACCAAGTGTTCTTCACTGTGTCTGGTGAGCAGCAGCTGAAACAAGCTTACGCTGAAATAAAACCATTTTCATGAGATTAGAGGAAGTATTATGTTATATTCATGTTGTTCATACGTACAGGATATGAACGATGTCATACAAATGTTAAAAAGGTATGTTTACGTGTTTAAAGTTAAGACTACATGTCTTGATGGCTGCACCATTTCATCAGATATTATAATCCTATAAACTTCTTAAAGAACTGAAACTAATGACTGAGTAGACGGTTAAATACAATATTGTGACACTAGCTGCATACATGTACACGCAGACTCAATACATGTTAGACGACCTGTCAGTCCCTGAGCAGATGTATACAGATGTTCCTGTCAGCCAGTTCAGCCTCGGTTCCTCTGGACTTCACAGCTCCTCCGTGAAGTCTGGAGGCTGAAACAGGAAGCAGAGTTCAAAGAGTCCACAAACAGACAGCTGATGAAGACGTCAGACGGTAGAAAGCTCTCACACCAAACACGTTAACCCTCTGAACCACAAAGAGGTTTTAGGGACATTACATTCTCCTCTCTGTGGTCTTTATGTTCCCTTCAAAATAAAAGTCCTGCTCCTCTATGAAACAGAACCATGATGACTAGAAGTAGAGAGAACTAGAACATGTCTTTAGAGCAGAACAACAGTTATGATGACATCAATCATTAAAAAGAGTTGCATTTCTTTGACAAAAATTGGAAAACAATAGAATCTATAAATCCAACATTTTTCCAAGTGTTACCAATATTGGAAAAATGGAGGCTCTGCTTGTTTATATATATATATATGTATATATATATATATATATATAAACTGTTTACATGTTTACATATGTCAAATGTAGGGTAACCTATAAGAGCTGCTTCTATGACTGTTGTGTTTAAGTACCTCATATTTTTGACTTTTTATCTCATAATTTCGATTTACCATGGGGATATTTTTATTATCAAGTCTAACATTTCATCTTTTTTATTTTTTGCTGGCTTTTTAGTAAATCGGAAGTTGTAGATGAGCTTTAATTTATCACGGGAAAAAAAAGCAGAAAGAACAACGATGACACAAAAGAGGAAATAACAACTTTGTTGGTTTCATCAGTTTTAACAGAAATGTTCCCGTCAGTGTCGTCCTCCTCTGAGAGAAGCAGCTTCCTGTTTCTTTATTTACTCTGAACACATTGTTCATTTGTGATTTAGATCTGTTGTTTCTTGAATCTCCACCTTTTAACAGCAGCCTTCCTTCATCAAAGGAACTGACATTCAAACAGGAACATTTGTTTTGAGGTAAAAAGGTGAAAGAAACAATCTGCTCCCCATCAGCAAGTTTAAACAGGAAGTGATGGAAGGCAGAGACGCTCCATGAAGATAAGAAGGTTAAATATTAAAGTATATTAATATTTGTCAGTGACTCACCTGCTCTGCTTTCTTGCAAACACACGTCCTTTAAAGACAGATGTAAAAATAGTTGAAGAGTAAAATAAAATGATATTTTGAATGTATTGATAACAGTTTTTTATAATTAAGAAGAAGCAAAATTTTCATTGAGGAAATATCAGAAATGTTCCCTTTCATCTCAGCTGGCTGTGTTTGATTGACAGCAGTCAGCAAGCTTCTAAAGCACTGATGGGAACGTTGGTGGTATCGAGAGACTGACGGTGTTACGACGTAGGGAACGAGAGAGTGCCGGTGTTACAACGTAGGGAACGAGAGAATGACAGTGTTACAATGTAGGGAACGAGAGAGTGACGGTGTTACGACGTCGGGAAAGACAGAGTGCCGGTGTTACGACGTAGGGAACGAGAGAGTGACGGTGTTACGACGTAGGGAACGAGAGAGTGACGGTGTTACGACGTAGGAAACGAGAGAGTGACGGTGTTACGACGTAGGGAAAGACAGAGTGCCGGTGTTACGACGTAGGGAAGGAGAGAGTGACGGTGTTACGACGTAGGGAACGAGAGAGTGACGGTGTTACGACGTAGGAAACGAGAGAGTGCCGGTGTTACGACCTAGGGAACGGGTTAGTGACCGTGTTACGACGTAGGGAACGAGAGAGTGACGGTGTTACGACGTAGGAAACGAGAGAGTGACGGTGTTACGACGTAGGGAACGAGAGAGTGACGGTGTTACGACGTAGGAAACGAGAGAGTGCCGGTGTTACGACCTAGGGAACGGGTTAGTGACCGTGTTACAACGTAGGGAACGAGAGAGTGACCGTGTTACGA
>NW_022285526.1:0-3490 GCF_004355925.1 Anarrhichthys ocellatus | reverse complement strand
TATATATATATGTATGTATATGTGTATATATATATATATGTGTGTATATGTGTATATATATATGTATATGTGTGTATGTATGTATATGTGTGTATGTATGTATATGTATGTATGTATATATATGTATGTATATGTATGTATGTATATGTGTATGTATATGTGTATATGTATGTATATATATATATATATATATATATATTACAGTGGTATCTGTAGATTTGACTGACAGCAGCTTGGCTCCTGGTGGGCGGGGCTACCAGAGACTCGTCACAGGTCTGAGGTCACGACTTCAACTGAAGACCGACTTCTTGCTGTCACACCATCCAGGTGAGACACACCTGTGTTACCCATGATGCAACACATTTGTGACCAGTGTTCACCTCCGATAGATCCCACAAACATGAAATGAGAAGTTATTACCCATGATGCTTTCTGTTCCATAGGGGGCGGGGCCTCTCTGCAGGCCCTCCTGTCTCGCTGTGATTGGTCAGAGCACAGACCTGAGGTCAGAAGCCACGCCCTCACAGACCTGTTCTGTCCCCTGCTGACCTCTGACCTGCAGTCATGTGATCCTCACCACCTCCTGGAGTGGCTCGGTGCAGTGGACGCTGACGTCAGCTGGTGAGACGGTGGTCGTTGTTATATTAACCTGTGAGCGTCATGTGACCCGCTGACTCTTCTTCTTCTGTGGTTTCAGTGAGAACTCGTCTAGCAGCTTCCTGTCCTCGCTGGTCTGTCCCGAGCCGAAGACGACAATGAGTCGAGCTCTGAGCGTCTCCGTCTGTGGACTGCTGAGTCTTCAAGACGTCCACCGACTCATCCAGCAGATCAGGTCAGTACTACTAGTACTACTTATAGCAGTGACAGTACTACCAATAGCAGTGACAGTACTACTAATAGCAGTGACAGTACTAATAGTACTACTTATAGCAGTGATAGTAGCACTGATCAGAGGAACTTAGGTTCAATTTATGGATGTTAATCCTCAAACATGTTTCTAGTATTTCTAGTACTTCTATAGTGATAGTAGTACTAGTACTACTAATAGCAGTGATAGTACTACTAATAGCAGTGATAGTACTACTTATAGCAGTGATAGTACTACTTATAGCAGTGATAGTAGTACTGATATTCTACTCTCTCCACACTGTGAGAGTAATGGTGTCCTCACCTATCCTGCAGGTGTTACCTGGATCAGCCTCGGTTGGAGTCCTGGGCATCTCTGACGGTTCATGGTTTCGTTGATAGTCCAGTATCTTGGGGGGGCGACGAACACGGATTCCTGAGAGGAGGAGAGAACTTCTACAGTCTGCTGATGTTCCACGACCACACCTACCACCTACACCTGGGGACAGGCGCCCACGACACCTGTCCACCGTGACTACACCTGTCCACCGTGGCGACACCTGTCCACCGTGGCGACACCTGTCCACCGTGGCGACACCTGTCCACTGTGGCGACACCTGTCCACCGTGACTACACCTGTCCACCGTGGCGACACCTGTCCTCTGTGACTACACCTGTCCACCGTGGCGACACCTGTCCTCTGTGACTACACCTGTCCACCGTGGCGACACCTGTCCACCGTGGCGACACCTGTCCTCTGTGACTACACCTGTCTTCCGTGATCAGGTTTTGTTGTAGAAACAAGTTTCACATCCGTTTTGGATTCAAATCAAACAAAAATAATAATACAAATACATTTGTAGTAAATATTTCTGAATGTGAGAGTTGAGTTCAACCAAAGAGTGAAATGTTTTTCTGGTCCCTGTTAATATTCTGGAGACCCTTTTTGGGCCCTGGGCCTCAGGATGAGAACCACTGCAGACTGTATTTTTGTTCCTGATCTGAAAACAATATTTAATTTGTTTTGTAAATAACAAACTTGTATTCCTCGATTGTCTTTTATGAACCTGTGTTTCTCTAATTTCTGCTAAAATAAGTTTTTTTTCATCAGCGGATTTCTAAATGGTTAATTATTCACATATCTCATAACGATGACATCATGACCGTCTCTGCTTCAACAGTGACATCACTGATGCATCAGTGATTTCACTTTACAGACAAAAACATTTAATTCATTTGAAATGAAAGAACACAGATTTACTGAGTGTTTAATTTTACACATGAGATAACTGGATGATTAATAACCTCCTCAGATCAGGTCCTGGACTCTGGTCCGGATCACAGTTCAGTCAGTTCACATGAATCACAAGCCACACCCAGCATCACAGTCTCCTCTCAGGTGTCCATATTTACCCACAATTCATCAGTTTTGATCAAACTCCTTTGATGAGACTGAACTCAGCGCCCCCTACAGGCGTCTGGATGTCTGAACAGTTTGTCCTGAAGGGGGCGCTAGAGGAGGAACCAAGCCCACCAGAGGAAACATCAGCATCCACTTTCAGTTTATGTTCCTGTCAAAGATCACGTCCATTTGATAAGTTCTCTGGTTTCAGTTTCATGTCTGTATCCAGTACAGACGAAGGTCCTGGACCATTAGCCTAGCTTAGCACAAAGACTGGAAGCAGGGGGGAACTGCTAGCCTAGCTTAGCACAGGTAATTTTATTCATGGTCAGCCCCATGTGTCCAGATGGTACCACCCAGTAAAAAGCATTTAAAGCTGAACAGCAGTGGACCCAGGATGGAACCCTGAGGATCCATGTGGAACCTCACAGGTGAGTCAACATCTGACTGGAGGAGAACCAGAGGATACAGAATTCTGCTGAAATTCTAACTTAAATGTTTATAACAAAAGGAGGAAACGTTCAGTGTTTCCTGTCCAGCTCAGAATCTGCTGAGTGAGAGGAACTGTTCCCGGTTCAGGTCCCGGTCCCGGTCCTAGCAGAGCTCGGTGCTCCTCTGCAGGTACTGCAGGATGGAGTCTGTTCCCTCTGATGAGCCCCAGACCCTCTTCAGGGCTTCACACTCTCTCTCGTTAGCTTGTTCCAGAGCACCGCGGCTGGTGTTCCTCATCAGAGCTTTAGACTCCTTTAGAACCTGCAAGACAGGAAGTGCAACCAGTGGAACCACCATCACCACATGATGGGTTCTATCATCTACTCTAATCACATACAGGTACTGGTCATATAATTAGAATATCATCAAAAAGTTGATTTATTTCACTAATTCCATTCAAAAAGTGAAACTTGTCTATTATATTCATTCATTCATTACACACAGACTGATATATTTCAAATGTTTATTTCTTTTAATTTTGATGATTATAACTGACGACTAAGGAAAATCCCAAATTCAGTATCTCAGAAAATTAGAACATTGTGAAAAGGTTCAATATTGAAGACACCCGGTGCCACACTCTAATCAGCTAATTAACTCTAAACACCTGCAAAGGCCTTTAAATGGTCTCTCAGTCTAGTTCTGTAGGCTACACAATCATGGGAAAGACTGCTGACTTGACAGTTGTCCAAAAGACGACCATTGACACCTTGCACAAGGAGGGCAAGACACAAAAGGTCATTGCAAGAG
>NW_022285525.1:0-3421 GCF_004355925.1 Anarrhichthys ocellatus | reverse complement strand
GTAGGCTCTGAGGAGAGCTGTTTACAGTGAGTACAGTCGGCTCTGAGTAGAGCTGTTTACACTGGAGTACAGTAGGCTCTGAGAAGAGCTGTTTACAGTGAGTACAGTCGGCTCTGAGTAGAGCTGTTTACACTGGAGTACAGTAGGCTCTGAGGAGAGCTGTTTACAGTGAGTACAGTAGGCTCTGAGGAGAGCTGTATACAGTGAGTACAGTCGGCTCTGAGGAGAGCTGTATACAGTGAGTACAGTAGGCTCTGATGAGAGCTGTATACAGTGGAGTACAGTAGGCTCTGAGGAGAGCTGTTTACAGTGAGTACAGTAGGCTCTGAGAAGAGCTGTTTACAGTGAGTACAGTAGGCTCTGAGGAGAGCTGTATACAGTGGAGTACAGTAGGCTCTGAGGAGAGCTGTTTACAGTGGAGTACAGTAGGCTCTGAGGAGAGCTGTATACAGTGAGTACAGTAGGCTCTGAGGAGAGCTGTATACAGTGAGTACAGTAGGCTCTGAGGAGAGCTGTTTACAGTGAGTACAGTAGACTGAGGAGAGCTGTATCCAGTGGAGTACAGTCGGCCCTGAGGAGAGCTGTTTACAGTGAGTACAGTAGGCTCTGAGGAGAGCTGTTTACAGTGAGTACAGTAGGCTCTGAGGAGAGCTGTTTACAGTGAGTGCAGTAGGCTCTGAGGAGAGCTGTTTTAACCTCATCTGTACACATATCAAATTTACGTGCCAGCATATTAGCTTGAGCATACAATTTGCAACACTGCCGCTGCACATCGTCATCATCACTTAGGTCATTCCTGATCATGTGACCCAAGTATTTCATTTTCTGCACCACATTTAGCTCTTGACCTCCCATAAAAAAACGGAGGAAAATGTAGCTTCTGAACCTCCTTGGTTTTAGCAATCATGATAACACTCTCTTTAGAGTTGAGTTTGATGTCATACTGCACGCCATACCGTGAGCAGACAGGACCACTAAGTCATCAGCGTACATCAGATGGTTAACAAGACTTTCCCCCACCATACCCTGTCTTAAGACCAATATAACTTTTAAATTCATATATGTTTAACCGCTTGCCATGCAGGTGTTTTAATGGACGTATTGTCCGACAATAAAGGGCACTGGTTGTGCATGTCAAAATGAATTCAGTCCGAGGGAGTACTAATGAGCCTGCAGAAACAATTCATCGTCATCAAATCATTCAACTCTCTTGGGACTTCGGGGCTACAAAAAAGTCTGCTCTCCAAACTGGGGCCATGAAGTTTGAAAAACTCTGCGTCCGCTGCTTTGAGTCTCTTTTGAGTTCCTCAACTTTATGAAAGTGCAACACTAACCTGCTGGAGTGGGCCTCTTAATGTGAAGATATACTAGGCCTATGTGTAGGTGCATGCTGTGTGCTCATTTCTTGTAATTCTGAGCAGCTCCAACACGGACAGTGGAATGGATACAGTTATGGTTCTGTTTATACAATAATAGGTGTCTGCTTAGGCAGACATGTTCACAACATGAATACCATTGCTTTTCTTGGCAAAACTTACCCTGTGCAGCATTCAAGCCCTATGATTGGCAAGGCATCCATGCTTGCAGAGGTACTTGTGGTCCGCTTTGTTCAGGTTGTGTGGCTCAGGTTTTACTGAACAAATGGAAGTCAATGCCTAACCTCAACCGATGCCTCTACAAGCTATGCAGGCAGGTCCTGCTGAGTCACCTCGTACGGTCTGCACATAGACGTCCACACAGGTAGGCAGCCTGGGCTCGGACAGATCACGTGGACCCTCTTGGCTATGACGTGAAAAGAGTGTCTTAAAAGTTATTGTGATGAACTTTTAATTGGTTTTGATTGGTTATTAATTTAATACTAATGCCAACATATATATATATCCTTCATAAGTAAACGAGACCATCACCGAGAACATTGGCTATTGTTATTGCTTGTCATTGTTCCTTGTCATTGTTCTTTGTCATTGTTCCTTGTCATGCTCGGATTCCACAGGAAATCATGCAGGTACCACACTACATACTTCTGGAGGTATAATGGCTTTTCTAACGGTTTTGTCGGAGGATGGGAAACCTTGAAATGTCTAAGTACAGTACAGTAGCACTAAAAGAGGCTAAGACTGCACCACCACTTTCATATATTTTTTAAATTGTAGGCGCAGTTGTTTGCCTTCGCAAATGTATTTTGAGGACTTATTATCTCCGTGTTCAAACGGACCGTGCCTCCTGCAGTACATGGAATAGAGAGTTCAAGAGAAGACTTAGAACTCAGAGACATCGAACGTGATCAGACGCAAGGAAAAGGATTTCTACAGAAACACCTCAGCTCCTCACATCTGTTTAAAGCGTTGACGTTGCCTCGGAGAAGCTTATCTATTGTCACGGCGATGAGCAGCAGGAACGTAATTCGACATTACATGAGGTCGGACTCGCTGGTGTGACACATCCGTGACATGTTTCGATAATAACATGCAATGCTGTCAATTAAAAGCATGAAATGCACTTAGAAGGGGGGGAGCTCCAATGTTTTTTCACCGCGCCCGAAATGGGCTTGAGACAAAGTGACTGGGGACGTAAGATGTCTTCCTATCACACTGTTTACATGAAGTGTGCGCCGAAGTGACAATTAGCAAGGCGTGCAAATTCTGGGTGGGGGATTATGGAGTCAGATGGCAGTTCACACGTCGTACGTCCTCTATAAGAAATGCTCTTCTCTACCTATTGTCTCACACTACATGAAATGCGGCTGCACCTCTGGTTTGATTACAGCCACCTACTAGCCCCCCCGCCAAGAGCGGAAACACTTTGAAGTAACAAGACGAGAGCATGCACATGAGCTCAGCCCTGTCACCAATATTTCACCGGCACTGTTGAGTGAGGATTTTTGCTCTTTCATCACACTAAACAGCGGTGGTGTTTGTACAGTGATATTCTATTTTTTCTTTTTCTCCACATCCCATTGTTGTTGTCTTGCTGCGCATCAGCTCACAACTGGGACTCGATGAGTGTGGAATTGTGTCTCGGCTTGACACGGGGAAAAAAACAACCAAAAACAATGAAGGTACTTCAAGGGATGGACAAGGATGCAACGTGTTTGCATGGAAAAGAGAGAGAGAGAGAGAGAGAGAGAGAGAGAGAGAGAGAGAGAGAGTGTGTGTTCACCCCCTTACGCCACAGTCTCACACTGTCAACTTGTGCTGCTCATTGTTGGCGGTGTAATAACAATATCACTCATCTCATATCCTCGGCTTACTTTGCTTCCCCCGCCGCCCCCTCGCTCCACATTTATCATATTCATTTGATATGCAGAAATAAATGTAGCAGAAAGAGAATAATGCACCTCCTGTACACGGCGTTCATTACAGATGCATTTACATGGGGGGGGTTTCAAATGGAGCACTGTTCACTGGTGTTCCTCACATTT
>NW_022285524.1:0-3421 GCF_004355925.1 Anarrhichthys ocellatus | reverse complement strand
CCACAGAGCATGGAGAGGCGCATGCGCCTATCCTCCAGGGGCTATGGGAGTCAGTGAGATCAGGGCAGGAGGACATCCTGCTGTCCCCTTACCTGCCTGCGTCCTACGCCTTCTTGACCCACGTCCTGCTCTGCGCACCTTTCCTCGCGCTGGACGCGCTGGGGAGCGTCTGTCGGCGGGTCCGCTCGTGGAGGATCGCTGCAGAATCGGGTCCGCCGCCGTCTCTCCGCCGCTGGTTTGACTGTTTTTGGAGGCTGCTGTACAGATACCTGACTGCCGTCCTCCCGGCCACCGCGCTGTTTCACACGCTGAGGAGCCCCGCGTTACCGCAGCTGGCTCCATCCTGCTGGCAGCTCTTTGTGGAAATCTTCTCGTGTTTGCTGCTTTTTGACACGCTCTTCTTTATATGGCACGTCTCCATGCACAGGTGAGCACCCCATGTCACGTTAGTTGTGTACTATTGTCAAGCCCAATAGGGTGAAATAAGATTCAATAACTATCTTAAAACAAATGAATATGAAATGTAAAATAATAGCAGACAACAACGCCACCTACAGGAGTCCGTGACTCCAGTGATCATGTTTTTTTTTATCGAGGGAAGAGCTGCATTGGTCTTTAAGTCAGTACACCAAAACCAGTGACAGTGCAGGAACAGATCAAATTGACTCCTCACTCTTCAGTTGCCTCTGGGTCGCGTTGTAACATTCAGGATTCACTGTTCGCCCAACATTAAAGCGCCTGTATACTTGAGCAAAAATGAGCTGTTGGCATCTTCAGTCCAAAAGTGTTAATATTCCCTTTATCCTTAAATTCCTAGGTGACCATAGGTGCCCTGACAGTTGCCCTTTAATAAGACACGACATAATAGTATTGTATAGTGTAGTTGTTGTACTGTTGTAGTAGAGGTACCAGTAGAAGTAGTAGACTTCCACAGACACACTGACATTATGCCATTCTGGGAATATTGTCTTATCCATAACTTTTATAATTCAGCTTTTTGTGTGTTTCTCATCAGGGTTACCTGGCTCTACCGTAACGCCCACCAGCTGCACCACCAGCACCACACACCCTTCGCTCTGGCCGCTCAGGACAGCGGCTCTCTGGAGCTGCTGTCTCTGCTGCTGCTGGCTCTGAGCAGCGCCTGGGCGGTGGGCTGCCACCCTCTGAGCGAAGCCGTCTTCCACCTCGTCAACAGCTGGCTGGCGGTGGAGGACCACTGTGGCTACGAACTGCCCTGGGCTCTGCACAGACTGCTGCCCTGTCTGGGAGGAGCCCCCTACCACCAAGCCCACCATACTCTCCACAGTGTCAACTACGCCCCCTACTTCATCCACTGGGACGTCCTCTTTGGCACATACCGTGCACCAGAGAAGTATTCTCGTCCAAAGTGACAAAACTGTTGCTTATATAAAAACTGAGGATTGCTCAAGTTCCAGCAAAGCTGCCAAGATGCACTGAAGGATAAGTTCTGCAGATTTTGGTCATTCCTGATCATCCTGTTTCATGTTGCAAAAGGGAGATGTTATCCTACGGTTTACAGCAAACCAACCACGCCTATTTCAGTCACACATCCTACAATGCCAAGACATTTTCAGAGTTGTGATCACAAAATGCTATTTCTAATAAAAAATGATTGAAATCTGTATAACTGAGTTCATGGACAAACATCCTGTTCAGGTGCAGTATTTACAATGTGAAACGTTCATATCTACAACTGTTCTCCATCAAGTGAATGCAGCACGAGATGAGCAGAGATTACGATAAATCAAGACATTGAAACAATGAACAAATGCCTGAGCTAATATGCAACTGATGTGCACTCGTGACATGGGAGAGTTTTTGGATACATTTATCTTACGATTCAGCCGAACACTTGGATGAAACGAGTATCCCGAAGGATAATGTACTTTTAGTGAGCATGAGTATCATACCATTAAAATGTGCTACTTAATCTCATGTAATTCTTCACGTATTGCTTGGATTTTGTTTATATTTGCACCAATGCACCCTGACATCTATATATCGTGCATTTATTATACAACTAAAGCAAGTTCAATGTGATGTTTAGGATGTCTGTCATTGATAGAGGTGTTTAAAATTCAAAAATGTATCTAAACAACTCTTGCATATCGGATTATGTAAAAGTTAGAAAAGAAGTACTATCAAGTAAATGAAAACGTTTTTACTGTTTGCGTTTACCATCACAAATCATTTAACAAACTTCCTTTTGACCTTAAATATGATTGGTCTTCTATCCAGGTTGTAAAAGAGAGTGCGACAGTGTGCAGCACTCTAATCACACATCAGATTCAGACTTCTATTTCCTATTGATCATAACTATTTTCTTTATTGAGAATCCTTTTTCTTCTCTTTTGATATATTCCAAGGATGAACATTCCAACAGATGGACCATGCCGTGGTCAGAGTGTCCCAGTGCAGCACGAGGGACGGCGTGATAGGCCCCGCTTATTGTGGTGTAACAGTGGTCTAAAAAATGTTATTACACAAAGAGTAACAGCTATATAGAGTGAGGGACTGTGTTAGACTAGTTTAAACACATTTGCGTACCTTGATATCATGGTTGTATCTTGGGGCACAGACTTGATTACTTCATTTTGCAGGTCTACAGCTTTCCTCGAAACATGGATGAGTGACTTTAAATGCACTTTGCATTGCAACGGTTACTCAGAGAAAGCAATGATGATTCACTGGTGAACAGACTGAAAGCAATGAGATGTTGAAATGTTGAAATGTTCAGGCTTTTTTCCTCTGATTTCAATCATAATTTCGTTCATATTTTGCCAGTCTGATAACTAATCCTGTTCTAGCTGATGAAGACTTTTTCCTGGAAAATCCCCGAAATTGAGAGACACTATCTAAATCTGTCTTCAGTCAGTAGTGTAATGATAGTTTCTGAGTCTCCAATGAAAAAAAAAAGATTTTTTAATGTGACAGTCCTCTCCCAGAAACCTTTTAGTAGGTGGTTCTAGTGCGTAAAGTTAAGGCTGCGATGAGGATCAGCCTACTTCTTTTATTGAGTTACACTTAACTCAACATAGAAGAAATGGTAGATCTGG
This sequence comes from Anarrhichthys ocellatus, assembly GCF_004355925.1. Taxonomy (NCBI): domain Eukaryota; kingdom Metazoa; phylum Chordata; class Actinopteri; order Perciformes; family Anarhichadidae; genus Anarrhichthys; species Anarrhichthys ocellatus. Next base: position 344 of record NW_022285524.1, on the reverse strand, counting down.
GACTCCTCCTCCTCCTCTATTGTGTGGAGAGAAAACTTCTCCAGCAGCATTAGGAAGAAGCTTCTCCAGTAAGAAGCGAGGCAGCAGCCGAGGAAAAGCATCTAATTTACCTGTGTTTAAGAATATATGGAAGAGTTTATCCAGGACTGATCCCTACGGAGAAATTTAAAGTGGATACAATTCCTATGAGGATAGCTTTAAAAGGGGGAAATAAGTTCTTCATTTCGTAAGAATAACCTACTACCTACCTGAAATAAGAGGCAGATCGTGATTTGAGAGCCGTGATGAATGTGACCGCCACAGAGCATGGAGAGGCGCATGCGCCTATCCTCCAGGGGCTATGG
>NW_022285523.1:0-3421 GCF_004355925.1 Anarrhichthys ocellatus | reverse complement strand
CCACAGAGCATGGAGAGGCGCATGCGCCTATCCTCCAGGGGCTATGGGAGTCAGTGAGATCAGGGCAGGAGGACATCCTGCTGTCCCCTTACCTGCCTGCGTCCTACGCCTTCTTGACCCACGTCCTGCTCTGCGCACCTTTCCTCGCGCTGGACGCGCTGGGGAGCGTCTGTCGGCGGGTCCGCTCGTGGAGGATCGCTGCAGAATCGGGTCCGCCGCCGTCTCTCCGCCGCTGGTTTGACTGTTTTTGGAGGCTGCTGTACAGATACCTGACTGCCGTCCTCCCGGCCACCGCGCTGTTTCACACGCTGAGGAGCCCCGCGTTACCGCAGCTGGCTCCATCCTGCTGGCAGCTCTTTGTGGAAATCTTCTCGTGTTTGCTGCTTTTTGACACGCTCTTCTTTATATGGCACGTCTCCATGCACAGGTGAGCACCCCATGTCACGTTAGTTGTGTACTATTGTCAAGCCCAATAGGGTGAAATAAGATTCAATAACTATCTTAAAACAAATGAATATGAAATGTAAAATAATAGCAGACAACAACGCCACCTACAGGAGTCCGTGACTCCAGTGATCATGTTTTTTTTTATCGAGGGAAGAGCTGCATTGGTCTTTAAGTCAGTACACCAAAACCAGTGACAGTGCAGGAACAGATCAAATTGACTCCTCACTCTTCAGTTGCCTCTGGGTCGCGTTGTAACATTCAGGATTCACTGTTCGCCCAACATTAAAGCGCCTGTATACTTGAGCAAAAATGAGCTGTTGGCATCTTCAGTCCAAAAGTGTTAATATTCCCTTTATCCTTAAATTCCTAGGTGACCATAGGTGCCCTGACAGTTGCCCTTTAATAAGACACGACATAATAGTATTGTATAGTGTAGTTGTTGTACTGTTGTAGTAGAGGTACCAGTAGAAGTAGTAGACTTCCACAGACACACTGACATTATGCCATTCTGGGAATATTGTCTTATCCATAACTTTTATAATTCAGCTTTTTGTGTGTTTCTCATCAGGGTTACCTGGCTCTACCGTAACGCCCACCAGCTGCACCACCAGCACCACACACCCTTCGCTCTGGCCGCTCAGGACAGCGGCTCTCTGGAGCTGCTGTCTCTGCTGCTGCTGGCTCTGAGCAGCGCCTGGGCGGTGGGCTGCCACCCTCTGAGCGAAGCCGTCTTCCACCTCGTCAACAGCTGGCTGGCGGTGGAGGACCACTGTGGCTACGAACTGCCCTGGGCTCTGCACAGACTGCTGCCCTGTCTGGGAGGAGCCCCCTACCACCAAGCCCACCATACTCTCCACAGTGTCAACTACGCCCCCTACTTCATCCACTGGGACGTCCTCTTTGGCACATACCGTGCACCAGAGAAGTATTCTCGTCCAAAGTGACAAAACTGTTGCTTATATAAAAACTGAGGATTGCTCAAGTTCCAGCAAAGCTGCCAAGATGCACTGAAGGATAAGTTCTGCAGATTTTGGTCATTCCTGATCATCCTGTTTCATGTTGCAAAAGGGAGATGTTATCCTACGGTTTACAGCAAACCAACCACGCCTATTTCAGTCACACATCCTACAATGCCAAGACATTTTCAGAGTTGTGATCACAAAATGCTATTTCTAATAAAAAATGATTGAAATCTGTATAACTGAGTTCATGGACAAACATCCTGTTCAGGTGCAGTATTTACAATGTGAAACGTTCATATCTACAACTGTTCTCCATCAAGTGAATGCAGCACGAGATGAGCAGAGATTACGATAAATCAAGACATTGAAACAATGAACAAATGCCTGAGCTAATATGCAACTGATGTGCACTCGTGACATGGGAGAGTTTTTGGATACATTTATCTTACGATTCAGCCGAACACTTGGATGAAACGAGTATCCCGAAGGATAATGTACTTTTAGTGAGCATGAGTATCATACCATTAAAATGTGCTACTTAATCTCATGTAATTCTTCACGTATTGCTTGGATTTTGTTTATATTTGCACCAATGCACCCTGACATCTATATATCGTGCATTTATTATACAACTAAAGCAAGTTCAATGTGATGTTTAGGATGTCTGTCATTGATAGAGGTGTTTAAAATTCAAAAATGTATCTAAACAACTCTTGCATATCGGATTATGTAAAAGTTAGAAAAGAAGTACTATCAAGTAAATGAAAACGTTTTTACTGTTTGCGTTTACCATCACAAATCATTTAACAAACTTCCTTTTGACCTTAAATATGATTGGTCTTCTATCCAGGTTGTAAAAGAGAGTGCGACAGTGTGCAGCACTCTAATCACACATCAGATTCAGACTTCTATTTCCTATTGATCATAACTATTTTCTTTATTGAGAATCCTTTTTCTTCTCTTTTGATATATTCCAAGGATGAACATTCCAACAGATGGACCATGCCGTGGTCAGAGTGTCCCAGTGCAGCACGAGGGACGGCGTGATAGGCCCCGCTTATTGTGGTGTAACAGTGGTCTAAAAAATGTTATTACACAAAGAGTAACAGCTATATAGAGTGAGGGACTGTGTTAGACTAGTTTAAACACATTTGCGTACCTTGATATCATGGTTGTATCTTGGGGCACAGACTTGATTACTTCATTTTGCAGGTCTACAGCTTTCCTCGAAACATGGATGAGTGACTTTAAATGCACTTTGCATTGCAACGGTTACTCAGAGAAAGCAATGGTGATTCACTGGTGAACAGACTGAAAGCAATGAGATGTTGAAATGTTGAAATGTTCAGGCTTTTTTCCTCTGATTTCAATCATAATTTCGTTCATATTTTGCCAGTCTGATAACTAATCCTGTTCTAGCTGATGAAGACTTTTTCCTGGAAAATCCCCGAAATTGAGAGACACTATCTAAATCTGTCTTCAGTCAGTAGTGTAATGATAGTTTCTGAGTCTCCAATGAAAAAAAAAAGATTTTTTAATGTGACAGTCCTCTCCCAGAAACCTTTTAGTAGGTGGTTCTAGTGCGTAAAGTTAAGGCTGCGATGAGGATCAGCCTACTTCTTTTATTGAGTTACACTTAACTCAACATAGAAGAAATGGTAGATCTGGGACTCCTCCTCCTCCTCTATTGTGTGGAGAGAAAACTTCTCCAGCAGCATTAGGAAGAAGCTTCTCCAGTAAGAAGCGAGGCAGCAGCCGAGGAAAAGCATCTAATTTACCTGTGTTTAAGAATATATGGAAGAGTTTATCCAGGACTGATCCCTACGGAGAAATTTAAAGTGGATACAATTCCTATGAGGATAGCTTTAAAAGGGGGAAATAAGTTCTTCATTTCGTAAGAATAACCTACTACCTACCTGAAATAAGAGGCAGATCGTGATTTGAGAGCCGTGATGAATGTGACCGCCACAGAGCATGGAGAGGCGCATGCGCCTATCCTCCAGGGGCTATGG
>NW_022285522.1:0-3365 GCF_004355925.1 Anarrhichthys ocellatus | reverse complement strand
GGGTCCTCCTGGTCCAGACTGGAGCTCCACTCCTGCTGCTCTTCTTTCACCACCAACAGCTGCTGGACGTCTGTGGAGAATAATAAAATACATTCATATGTCTTAGGAATCTCATAACAACAAAGCTTTTTGGAGCTATATCAACAGCAGGAGAGCCATCAGGGTCAATATTGCAGACCTCTGCAATATGGATGGACAGGAATTGGTTCTGTAGAAGCTGCGCTCACTTCAAACTGACAAATCAGCAGGCCCAGACCAGATCCATCCCCAGGTCCTGAACGAGCTGGCAGATACCATAGCTCTTCCACTTTAGCATTGTAATTAGTACTAGCCTATCAAGCGGCGAGGTACCACGACAATGGAAATCAGCCACAGTGAAACCAATCTACAAGAAGGGCGACAAATCCAACCCAGCCAACTATAGACCTGTCTCGCTGACATCAGCGATATGCAAGGTCCTGGAGCGTATTATGTCAGACGCAATAGTAGAACACCTGAAAAACAACAACCTCCAATGAGACCAGTAACACGGATTTACGTCGTGGGAAAGCAACAGTGACTCATCTCCGAGAGGCACTTGACATGTGGACGGAGGCACTAAGCCACAGTTTACCAGTAGATGTCGTATTCCTGGACTATGCCAAGGCCTTCAACACAGTCCCGCACAAACTCCTACTTGCACAGCTTTCCTCCTTCGGCATCCGAGATAATGTTCTGCTATGGATCAGGAACTTTCTGACAAAGAGAAGACAGCAAGTAACAGTTAACGGGAAGCTCTCAAACTGGACTGAAGTAACTAGTGGTGTCCCACAGGGTTCCGTCCTAGGCCCGCTAGTGTTCACCCTCTTCGTCAGCGACATTCCTAGTCTCCTCAGCAACTTCATATCCATGTTTGCCGACGATACAAAAATCTACCAAGCCATATTGGACACCCACAAAACTCAACACACAAATCTTCAAACTGATCTAGATCAACTCCAGGCCTGGTCAGTTCTGATGCAAATGCTCTTCCACCCCGAGAAATGCAAAATCTTGCACCTCGGACACAACAACCCCATTCTGACCTAAACAATGATCAGTGCAGACGGAGTTACACATAGCCTTGAATCAACAGGAGCAGAGAAAGATTTTGGTGTGGTGATCGACCATAAACTGAGCTTCCAAAAACACATTCAAACTCAAGTGAGCAAGGCCAACCGCACACTGGGTGCCATCAAACTAACCTTCAAAGCGACGGACAAGACATCATTTTTACACCTCTACAAGGGACTCGTCCGCCCTCGTCTATGACAGCTTTTCAATGCAACAGATCCTGTTCCACTTGCAGAAATTCCATGCTACGGCCATCACTATCAACCACAACCCGAGGCCACAGTCAGAAACTACAAATACAACATCAAACAGGCACCAGGACAAATTTTTTCACAGCCAGAATCAGCATGGCATGGAATACCTTAAGGCAGGACACAGTCGACAGCCCTTCCTTAAATACATTTAAGTCGCGGCTAGCAGCAGCATCCTCACTTACAGTATTACACCTTCTCCTACTAAACGCTGAATCCTCGACTCCCACGTATAGTCTAACACAGGGATCTTCAACGTTTTTCAGGCCAAGGACCCCCAAACTGAGAGATGGAGCAGGGACCCCGACTATATATATTGTATATATAGTACCGTGTATACCTCTTTATTGTGCATTCAATACTCAGCTATTCAAATAATACACAGGTTCATATATTCATGTTTTTATTTTAAACATACCGTGTCAGCTGATACCAATGCCAATATCAACATTGTCTGTCAATTGCATGATAATCATCATACAAGCTATTCAAACTGATGTTTTCATTTTAAACATAAATGTGGAAACAAATGAGTGATGGCCTATTAGTGCCACTGCCATGCATAAACACACCTGTTATCATGCATACAATACTGAACTATTAAAATAATGGACAGAAAAGAAAAAATAAATAAACAATAATTATATATATATATTTTATTTTTTTTTAAATTGTGTAATCAACCAAAAATTTCGCGGACCCCCTACAGTACCTCCTGTTGAAGACCTCTGGTCTAACAGATATTCAATCGTGACTCATCTTGAAGAGGATCAATTTAAAAACTTGGCACCGGTCTCATTACCCGAATCGGGTACCAATTGACCGCACTGAAGATTGGACTATTATTCAAGAGGTTTATCATTGAAAAAGCTGTGAATTAGTTCCACTCTAGCACACCAACAGAAGCATGTGTAGCTATGACAGTAAAAGAAGAAGTATATTCATAATTAGGGCCCGAGCACTGACGTCGGGCCGCGAGGTACCTATTGAAACTGTAGGAATTATTATTATTATTTTTCTCTCGAATGAAACGCCATTTTGGGGGCTTTATCATGTCCCCAACATCCCCATAACCCCAGGCACATGTATCACATGAAGTTTTAAAAAAAGTGTCTTGGGACCATGCTCTAAAATTAACGGGAAGTCGGCCATTTTTATTTTTGTGTGAATTTCCCCATGATTTCTAGTCGCTATACTTTAACGAACTCCTCCTAGGGACGTTGTCAGATCCTTTTCAAATGTGGTCAGTATAATCTAAAGACCTTTGCTATTAAAAGTCACTCAAAGCTTTACGTTTGATGGAATGGCGTAGCTGTGGCGGCCATTTTACGTAATTCGCCGTTAAACAACAACAACCCGGATGTAACTCCACAAAATGCAGCCCCGGCACTACGTTTGACCTAATTGTATGAAATTTGGTAGCAACATGTATCACATGAAGACTTAAAAAAAGTGTCTTGGGATAATGCTCTAAAATGAACAGGAAGTCGGCCATTTTGATTTTTGTGTGAATATTGCTATGATTTCTAGTCGCTATACTTTAATGAACTCCTCCGAGAGACTTTGTCAGATCCTTTTCAAATGTGGTCAGTATAATCTAAAGACCTTTGCAATTAAAAGTTACTCAAAGCTTTACGTTTGATAGAATGGCGTAGCCGTGACGTGGCGGCCATTGTAGGTGATTTGCTATTAAACAAGCTGATGTAACTCCACTGGACTTGCTCAAATATATCCCAAACTTGCCATACTTGATAACAGTCATGGCCTGAGGATTTCTACAAGCCAATTTACACTCAAAGTCATAGCGCCACCTACTGGCAACAGGAAGACAGCGTTATGTGACAAACTGAATCCGATTTATATGACATTTACATGATGTGGTCTATACTTGATGTAGAGCAACACAATGCATGTTTGCGCGTGTTCTCTAGCGTCACAAAGGGGATACAGGAACTGGTGGAATATTTGCACTACATTGATGTTGATGGTTAGTTTGTAACCTAGTTGTATACAGCATGTATT
>NW_022285521.1:0-3422 GCF_004355925.1 Anarrhichthys ocellatus | reverse complement strand
ACACACACACACACACACAAGACCGGGAAGTCGAGGAGAAGAAGAAGAATCTGGATTCTCGTCTGTTCGTCTCTGGTTTCATTTTTTTGTAGAATTTTACTGTAAAGAAAGAAACGAAAAGAAAAACTTTTTTTATGCAGAGTTTCGGTTTCTTGTTCTCGACTCTTTTCTGCCAAAACTGATGTATTGAGTGCTGACTTCATTTATTATCGTGTGTCCTCACTTTATATTAAAGATGCTTTTATTCATATTTAATTTACCGTTTAATCTTGTGTTTGTTTCCTCCTCACATCGTCAGCTTCTTCTCGTCTCGGTCTCTTTGCTTCTCGTCTCGGTCTCTTTGCTTCTCGTCTCGGTCTCTTTGCTTCTCGTCTCGGTCTCTTTGCTTCTCGTCTCCGTCTCTTTGCTTCTCGTCTCCGTCTCTTTGCTTCTCGTCTCCGTCTCTTTGCTTCTCGTCTCCGTCGTGTGCCGTTGAAGGTTTTACCGTTTCTTTCTTCTTAGGTCGTCTCAGAGATCTGTGAGCGTTTATTTTATTTTGAATGTTTCATTCAGTGTATTTCTTTTCTCTTTGATTAATTTGAGCAGAACAAGCTGTCGGTGAGTCGATACTTCACTTTATGGACAACATGGTTTTTTAAGAAAAGTATTAAAATAATATTTAAAAAATAAATACTTTTTGTGTTTTGTGTCAGAGTTCTGGTTTCAACCGGGGGGGGCTACACAGAGTACACTGAGTACTTCTAAAGAGAAGTACCCAGTGCAGTGATCTACTTGTTGGCGAAAGCAGGCTGATTGTAATTAAACGTAAACTTCAAGTTTGTTAAATTATAATTATGATAGTAAAAATAATGATAATATCGAAAATGATAATTTATGACAATAAAAATAATAATTATTAATAATAGTAGTATTGATCATAATATTAAAAGCGTTATTTGTACTTTTTAAAACAAGAAGTCAGTTTTTCACAGGAATAATATAATTCAGTGAAACAAGAAGTCTTAGAACAAATATAACTTCATCTTTAAGTTACAATAACTTAACAAAATTAAGTTGATACAACTAAATATAAGTAAACAACTTAAGTTACATTATCTACATTTTACAGAATTCTGTCAATAAACAAAACACTTGAGTAAAATATGTATAAAGATTCATAAATAAAAGTCTGAGTAGTTTATTTACATGTAAACACAAGAAAAAGTGATCAGTGTGAGGAAGAGGATGAAGAGGAGGATATATAATTAATATATTCAATGAATCATTTCTATCAGAAGTGTTGTGACAACATGATGTTTATTGTGACAACATGACGTCCTGATGCAGGAATCTTCTGTTTGTCTCTTCGTTTCTTCCTGTTTTCTTCTCGTTAAAGCTTCTTTATTTGGGGAGTTTTTTCCTGTTTGGATGTGAAGGTCAGAGGATGTTGTCTGTTTAGATTGTGAAACTCTCTGAAGCAGATCTGTGACATTTAGTTTATATGAATAAATGTAATTTAATGAGCTGAAAGCGATAAAAGGTGTGTGTGTGTGCGTGTGTGTGTGTGAGAGTGAGTGAGTGTCGGATCTCCTGCTGTCTTCCCGTTAATGCCATTAAGAGTGGTGGTGGTGGTGGTGGTGGTGGTGGGGGGTGGGGGGGGGGGGGGGGGCATTGGGACATCAAGACTCTCCAGGAAATCGACACCAGATGAGGATAAACATCTGCACATGTGAGTCACACACGTTACACAAAGCCCCAGATGAGCGTGACACAAACACTTCCTGTTACTGGAGGCGGAGCCTAAATGTTCCCGCCTCCTCCTTTAATGACTAAAGGAAACAACAGGCTCCTCTTCCTGTTGTTTCCATCCACACTTCCTTTTCCTCCTTCCTCTGATGAAATAGAGCTTCCTGTTGTATGTTTAGTAACAGAGCACTTCTTCTCCCTCTTCTACTTATTCTTCTACTTCTACTACTTCCTTCTTCTTTTACTTCTTATACTTCTACTACTACTTCCTCCTTATTTTCCAACTTCTACTGCCTCTACTTCATCTACTACTTCCTCCTACTACTATTTCCTTCTTTTCCTTATTCTACTTCTACTACCTCTACTTCCTTCTACTACTTCCTTCTTCTACTATTTCCTTCTTTTCCTTATTCTACTTCTACTACCTCTACTTCCTTCTTCTACTTCCTCTACTTCATCTTCTACTACTTCCTTCTTTTCCTTCTACTTCTCCTTCTACTACCTCTACTTCATCTTCTACTACTTCCTTATACTACTATTTCCTTCTTCTTCTACTACCTCTGCTACTTCCATCTTCTACGACTGCTACTTCCATCTTCTACGACTACTACTTCCATCTTCTACGACTACTACTACCACCTCTACTTCATCTTCTACTACTTCCTCCTACTACTGTTTCCTTCTTCTTTTCTTTCTACTTCTTCTACTACCTCTACTTCCTCCTTCTACGACTACTACTACCACCTCTACTTCCACTACTTCTGTCTTCTTCTTCTGATTGAGGACTGGGTCCGGGCAGCAGCTCTGTACCCTGTTGATGAGGGGCACGGACTGATTGACATCCAGTCCAAATTTGCCTCTTTTGGACTCCGGACAGCTCAAAGACTGCTCTACAACTGTGGCCCAGGCTGGCTCGACACGGCTCGACTGCTGCTGAGGAGAGCTACGGTTGGTCGGGCGGTCGGGCTACGACAACCAGCTGTTCCTCCTACAACCAGAGATTTTAGACTTTACGGGACTTACATCGTTCTACAGCTCTGTACTGCAGGCGTGGCCGATTCTCAAAACCACACGGGCCACAAATGAGGTTCCTGGAATGTGGTGGTTTGAGGAACCTTTGTTCCTTAACAACTTTATAAAGACTCAAACTCTGCAATCTGCCAGCCTGCGAGCGAGTCCCAGAGAGGCTGGCTGCACCAAACTGGGCCATCTGATGAGGATGACGACGACATCGATGGACGCCCTGAGAGACAACAGCAGCATCACCTCAGTCCGGCTGAACAACAGCATCACCTCAGTCCGGCTGATCAACAGAGTGGTGGAGGAAGTCTGTGCTGCCCTGTCCATACCCCAGAGAGACCGAACTCTGTGTGACCAGTGGTATGACGGATTTGAGTACTGCTTCCCCTCTCTGCCCATCACCCCCTCTGTGGGGGAGTGGCAGGAAGAGGGAAGTAAGCTGCTCACCTTCACAACCCCGCACCTGGAAAAGTTCCAGGACGTGGGCAAAAAAGCCCACACCTACCACACCTGCGTCAAGGTTGTCAACTGGCACTCTTTGGGAGGGATGAAGGAGTCGAGGTGGACTGAGTTCTTTGGTCCAGATGTTTCTCCTAAAGGCAGCTGGCGGTGTCTGTACAAGCTGCCCATTGAGAAGCTGCCCATTGAGAAACATATATGTATATATGTATATATGT
>NW_022285520.1:0-3422 GCF_004355925.1 Anarrhichthys ocellatus | reverse complement strand
GTAGGCTCTGAGGAGAGCTGTTTACAGTGAGTACAGTCGGCTCTGAGTAGAGCTGTTTACACTGGAGTACAGTAGGCTCTGAGAAGAGCTGTTTACAGTGAGTACAGTCGGCTCTGAGTAGAGCTGTTTACACTGGAGTACAGTAGGCTCTGAGGAGAGCTGTTTACAGTGAGTACAGTAGGCTCTGAGGAGAGCTGTATACAGTGAGTACAGTCGGCTCTGAGGAGAGCTGTATACAGTGAGTACAGTAGGCTCTGATGAGAGCTGTATACAGTGGAGTACAGTAGGCTCTGAGGAGAGCTGTTTACAGTGAGTACAGTAGGCTCTGAGAAGAGCTGTTTACAGTGAGTACAGTAGGCTCTGAGGAGAGCTGTATACAGTGGAGTACAGTAGGCTCTGAGGAGAGCTGTTTACAGTGGAGTACAGTAGGCTCTGAGGAGAGCTGTATACAGTGAGTACAGTAGGCTCTGAGGAGAGCTGTATACAGTGAGTACAGTAGGCTCTGAGGAGAGCTGTTTACAGTGAGTACAGTAGACTGAGGAGAGCTGTATCCAGTGGAGTACAGTCGGCCCTGAGGAGAGCTGTTTACAGTGAGTACAGTAGGCTCTGAGGAGAGCTGTTTACAGTGAGTACAGTAGGCTCTGAGGAGAGCTGTTTACAGTGAGTGCAGTAGGCTCTGAGGAGAGCTGTTTTAACCTCATCTGTACACATATCAAATTTACGTGCCAGCATATTAGCTTGAGCATACAATTTGCAACACTGCCGCTGCACATCGTCATCATCACTTAGGTCATTCCTGATCATGTGACCCAAGTATTTCATTTTCTGCACCACATTTAGCTCTTGACCTCCCATAAAAAAACGGAGGAAAATGTAGCTTCTGAACCTCCTTGGTTTTAGCAATCATGATAACACTCTCTTTAGAGTTGAGTTTGATGTCATACTGCACGCCATACCGTGAGCAGACAGGACCACTAAGTCATCAGCGTACATCAGATGGTTAACAAGACTTTCCCCCACCATACCCTGTCTTAAGACCAATATAACTTTTAAATTCATATATGTTTAACCGCTTGCCATGCAGGTGTTTTAATGGACGTATTGTCCGACAATAAAGGGCACTGGTTGTGCATGTCAAAATGAATTCAGTCCGAGGGAGTACTAATGAGCCTGCAGAAACAATTCATCGTCATCAAATCATTCAACTCTCTTGGGACTTCGGGGCTACAAAAAAGTCTGCTCTCCAAACTGGGGCCATGAAGTTTGAAAAACTCTGCGTCCGCTGCTTTGAGTCTCTTTTGAGTTCCTCAACTTTATGAAAGTGCAACACTAACCTGCTGGAGTGGGCCTCTTAATGTGAAGATATACTAGGCCTATGTGTAGGTGCATGCTGTGTGCTCATTTCTTGTAATTCTGAGCAGCTCCAACACGGACAGTGGAATGGATACAGTTATGGTTCTGTTTATACAATAATAGGTGTCTGCTTAGGCAGACATGTTCACAACATGAATACCATTGCTTTTCTTGGCAAAACTTACCCTGTGCAGCATTCAAGCCCTATGATTGGCAAGGCATCCATGCTTGCAGAGGTACTTGTGGTCCGCTTTGTTCAGGTTGTGTGGCTCAGGTTTTACTGAACAAATGGAAGTCAATGCCTAACCTCAACCGATGCCTCTACAAGCTATGCAGGCAGGTCCTGCTGAGTCACCTCGTACGGTCTGCACATAGACGTCCACACAGGTAGGCAGCCTGGGCTCGGACAGATCACGTGGACCCTCTTGGCTATGACGTGAAAAGAGTGTCTTAAAAGTTATTGTGATGAACTTTTAATTGGTTTTGATTGGTTATTAATTTAATACTAATGCCAACATATATATATATCCTTCATAAGTAAACGAGACCATCACCGAGAACATTGGCTATTGTTATTGCTTGTCATTGTTCCTTGTCATTGTTCTTTGTCATTGTTCCTTGTCATGCTCGGATTCCACAGGAAATCATGCAGGTACCACACTACATACTTCTGGAGGTATAATGGCTTTTCTAACGGTTTTGTCGGAGGATGGGAAACCTTGAAATGTCTAAGTACAGTACAGTAGCACTAAAAGAGGCTAAGACTGCACCACCACTTTCATATATTTTTTAAATTGTAGGCGCAGTTGTTTGCCTTCGCAAATGTATTTTGAGGACTTATTATCTCCGTGTTCAAACGGACCGTGCCTCCTGCAGTACATGGAATAGAGAGTTCAAGAGAAGACTTAGAACTCAGAGACATCGAACGTGATCAGACGCAAGGAAAAGGATTTCTACAGAAACACCTCAGCTCCTCACATCTGTTTAAAGCGTTGACGTTGCCTCGGAGAAGCTTATCTATTGTCACGGCGATGAGCAGCAGGAACGTAATTCGACATTACATGAGGTCGGACTCGCTGGTGTGACACATCCGTGACATGTTTCGATAATAACATGCAATGCTGTCAATTAAAAGCATGAAATGCACTTAGAAGGGGGGGAGCTCCAATGTTTTTTCACCGCGCCCGAAATGGGCTTGAGACAAAGTGACTGGGGACGTAAGATGTCTTCCTATCACACTGTTTACATGAAGTGTGCGCCGAAGTGACAATTAGCAAGGCGTGCAAATTCTGGGTGGGGGATTATGGAGTCAGATGGCAGTTCACACGTCGTACGTCCTCTATAAGAAATGCTCTTCTCTACCTATTGTCTCACACTACATGAAATGCGGCTGCACCTCTGGTTTGATTACAGCCACCTACTAGCCCCCCCGCCAAGAGCGGAAACACTTTGAAGTAACAAGACGAGAGCATGCACATGAGCTCAGCCCTGTCACCAATATTTCACCGGCACTGTTGAGTGAGGATTTTTGCTCTTTCATCACACTAAACAGCGGTGGTGTTTGTACAGTGATATTCTATTTTTTCTTTTTCTCCACATCCCATTGTTGTTGTCTTGCTGCGCATCAGCTCACAACTGGGACTCGATGAGTGTGGAATTGTGTCTCGGCTTGACACGGGGAAAAAAACAACCAAAAACAATGAAGGTACTTCAAGGGATGGACAAGGATGCAACGTGTTTGCATGGAAAAGAGAGAGAGAGAGAGAGAGAGAGAGAGAGAGAGAGAGAGAGAGAGTGTGTGTTCACCCCCTTACGCCACAGTCTCACACTGTCAACTTGTGCTGCTCATTGTTGGCGGTGTAATAACAATATCACTCATCTCATATCCTCGGCTTACTTTGCTTCCCCCGCCGCCCCCTCGCTCCACATTTATCATATTCATTTGATATGCAGAAATAAATGTAGCAGAAAGAGAATAATGCACCTCCTGTACACGGCGTTCATTACAGATGCATTTACATGGGGGGGGGTTTCAAATGGAGCACTGTTCACTGGTGTTCCTCACATTT
>NW_022285519.1:0-3423 GCF_004355925.1 Anarrhichthys ocellatus | reverse complement strand
AACAACTTGCCTTATTTGCCATTAAAATATGTATGTTAAATAAATGATTTACACGTAGCCTAAGTAATAAAAATAGCGTGCGCTACATGAGACCAATTTAATAAATGATTTATGTTTTCACCAATGTTGGCAAGTCAGCATGAAGGTATTGCAAAAACATTGGTTTTAATACACTGATGGGAGATGAGCTAACCGTTCTACTACTTCCAGCATCGAGTGAAAGTGAATAAGAAGACACCGCTTGGTCCAGATTGAATGTCAGTCGAATATCCGATTTACAACTTACTTCACTGCGGTATATCAATACCATTCACCCAAAAGGAAGATGAAAAGAAGTCACTTCATCATTTTCAATAAATAATCAGTAAATGGTGATATTGTCTCACTTTTAGTCAAAAATAGTCTCATAATAACATAGGCCAAATAATACTATCTGATGGCACTCTCAGGTTATTAAATAATTCAAAAGAGTATGTTGTTTGGGACATGTATTACATTTGCTATGAGGTGGGGATGAGAGATTATTTGCTCATGAGCTATTTGGTGTAGCCATGGGAAATGAACGCCTGTCTCTTTGCAGATGCCAGTTGTCTCAAGTCATTCAAAGGCAGACTCTAATTAAGACACAGTAAATGTTCCTTGCTTCAAGTGTTGGGCTTTCTGCCTTTCAGCCTGATTGTGTTGTTCACATCTCGTGGACCTATTCCTCCCTAATCTGTATTCAGAGTTCGGCCTTGCTCTCACTCTCATTCTCACTCTCTCACACACTCTCTCTCTCTCTCTCTCTCTCTCTCTCTCTGTTGATCTCTCTTCATCCATGGCTAGAAATGATTCCTTTTACTAGCCCCATAACCCGTGACTGGTATTTTTCAGCTGCAGGCTTATACAAAACTGACTTTTCATTGTGAACAGTTATTGCTCTCGCTGTCCCTGGATTAGAGGAGATGATATAGGACACAACAGCCAAATTAACAAGACTATTCAATCATTATCTGGATTCGATGTGCTCGCCTTTCCTCTGAATAACAATCGGAATCTTACACGATAATCTATATGTCGTGGTTCCTTGAGGATCGGAGCGATGGGAGGCTATTTGTGCACAGCTCAAAATAGGTTGGGTTCCCTGGTGCAATTATTGTTGAGTGTCTGTCGAGGATTTCAGAAAAAGAGGATGTGTTACTTGTAGTGTTACTCATTCTTCATGGAGGTTTGGCTGTTGTTGGTTTCATCAAAATGTAATAGCCCCCAAGTGTCTGCAGATGGCCTCAAACACTTAATCAATGTAAGTCCTGAACACAGACTCTTGTCCTGATAGTAATTACCCAGCCCCAACTATGTCTACTTATAACTACCAAGTAACAAGTGGCACTCATGATGGTCACAATTTAGTGGCACTTTTTTTTTTGTTGACGACCTAGCGAGCTCCATACAAGCCTTCCTTCGTGGTTATCAGGGTGTGACTGATTTTACAGAAACCTGGTCAGCTTCTCTTAGTACTTGTGGGGCTAATTGAATATTCAGAAGGGACCTTGTGTGTGTTGATGTTGTGTCTCAGGGGATTGTTTAATTCTGCTAACAAACACAAAAACAACCCTGTGCCAGCCAGGCTGCTGAGGCTGCAATCCACTGCTGGCATTCACTCTAAAGGGGGTCTGTCCCTTCATTTGACCTCTGTGAGTATAACCGTGACTCTATCTCCAGGATCGTGCCCGACCCTGGAATGAACTCCAATTTTACATATGCATATGGCACACACCGCAGCTGTCAATTTATGCTAATGTTCTTTTGAATTAGCCATGAAAAACAATTAATTTTCTGTGCAGGTTGATGAGGAGTTTTCACAAGGAGCTTAATCACAATCTTTTGTGCCAGAACACTTGCTGACTATGTGGCTGGTGAAGCGAGACACGGATGGAATTCAAAGAATGTCCAATCGACATTAGGAAACAACCTCTTGCCTGCTTAATATACTGTACACACACCTGATCTGTTGCAATGTAAAGATGGACCCTTGTGATTTGTTAGACTTGGTAGTCTAATCATTATACCGGTAATTCTAAGTAGACAATTCTTGCCAGTAACACAGACACACATTTTCTATAATAAAGTTAAAATACACAAGTGTGGGAACAATTAAAGCGGTACTGATTTTAGACCTACAATTAGCTTGTGTAACATTTATGGCCTCATATCGCAGTAAAACTTCAAAACTTGACACACGATTCCACCAATATCATGTTTTACATACACATTTGTGTTAGGTTGTGCTATAAAATGTACAACAAATACTATTACAATGTGATATAATAAAGCATGAATGTATGATTTAGGAAATGAACAATGGTTGCAAGTTATGGATGTTGATGTACATGCAATGTCCTTGTAAAATATAGGCCACTCTGGGTATGGCTGTGAGAAGCTGCAGTCTCAAAGAAGAAAGAGCACTGCTGTGGTTATATGCTGGGCTGGTAAATCACATGAAATGTCTTAAACCACACCATCTAACAGCTACCAATCTGTGTCCTATTTTTCACTCACCCCTTCTGTCACCTGTCTCTCACTTGCTATCCTTGGGGAGTCAAAGTTCCCTTTGGCTTGAAAACCTCTCCAATCTTTTTTTCATCTGCTCAACTAATTTCCAGTAGGCCAGGCAGTAAGATAGAACTGGCAGAGGTCTCAGCACTGCAGATGTTGAAGCAACTGCTCTACAGTTATCTGGCCCTGCAGTCTGAGAGACAACTTCAGGGGACAGTGTGTAAACCTGCTTTGTTGGGAATGCAGTCAAACCTCTTGGCTGTACTTGAGAGAGTATTCTGTCATCACACAAGTACCGTGTGAACGTAAAACTGCATCTTGAATGCAAACTGTGTGCGATTCACCTCCAGTGGCCGGAGACGGACGTTGTAAGAATTCAGGGCTCACACCAAACGTCATGCCCCAACCTTGGAGAGATGTATTCCCATTCACAGCAGCTATATGCACGATTTTAAAAAAACATTTTGAAATGATAGAATGCCCTAAAAATCTGCACATCATTTGGGAAAATTATGATGAGCCTCTTTTTTCAAACGCAGGAACCTTCCTCAGGGACTAGGAACCTTTTGTGGAACTCATTGCATCTCGCCCTCAGGGACCAAAGTCCAAATTAAGGCTGATGCTTCAAGTCGTGTACCACTTAATTAATAAAACAGTACTCTAGTATCGATTTAGGACCATGTTAAGATGAGGGAAGAACGTCGTTCTTTGTTTGATAACATTAAAAGTAAAGTTAGGAGAATGCAGACAACAATGGGCTGAAGGAAGCTTTTAGTTCCTTTAAAAAGTATGGTAGGCATTTTTTAAAACTTCCATCGAGCTCCTGTAAACAGTTTAATTGATAAAACAAGCTAGTAACCTCCTGACATAGCTTAATACTTATGACAC
>NW_022285518.1:0-3424 GCF_004355925.1 Anarrhichthys ocellatus | reverse complement strand
GACAGAACAAACTAGTTCCCTTTTAATTGTGTTTCGCTTTCCCTGAGAACCGTTTTCACAACGACGGAAACCAAAAGTCTGGAAAAATGAAACGAGTTCAGCCACAGATCAGCTTTAAATATTAATGAGGCCGAAGAGTTAAAAAGAAAAGTCACAAAACAAGTGAGGGGGGGGGGGTCTGGAGACCTAATTACTCAAGAGAGCCGCCATTTTGGCTCCTCGGTGTCGTTCAGCTCTGCAGGAAGCGGCAGAGACATAAAAACACACCCCTTCAAAATAAAAGCCCTGCACGCACCACAGTGAGGTCTGAGTCATCCAGAGTGCAGAGGGGGATTGTGGGATACTTTGGCTGGAATCCATGATTGCTTGCAGCGGGAACGAAGGGATGAATTCATGATTCTGACATTATTTTATATATTCATGATCATTATGTAAATATTCAGCCTCTCCGTGCTCAGTATGTAGATGAGCTTAAAGCTCGTTACATCACTACGGCTCTGAATGTTAATATTTGGAGATGTAACGAGGAGAATATTTGGCGTTTCTTCTTCCCCTTCTTCC
The DNA here is from genome assembly GCF_004355925.1 of Anarrhichthys ocellatus. Taxonomy (NCBI): domain Eukaryota; kingdom Metazoa; phylum Chordata; class Actinopteri; order Perciformes; family Anarhichadidae; genus Anarrhichthys; species Anarrhichthys ocellatus. The sequence continues at coordinate 2,863 of NW_022285518.1, read as the reverse complement.
AGCATGTTTTTATTTCACATCTTTAAGGCCACAGTTTGAAGCAAACAAAAAAATAAATCAAGTCCTTTCTAAAGAAAAAATTAAAATAAATCACAGCGGGTTGATGGACTGGACCCCTGCGGTGCCTCCACCTTTAACCACCACCACCACCACCACCACCACCACCGAGACCCCGTGTTGCATAGATAGAGTATAGGTGGAGCCTTTCACACGTGTTGTCACAGTGTTGTTTTGGGGGCAAATACAACAAAAATACTTGTTGTTTTCTGCCCGTCAGAAGTCTCGAGGTGTCTCTGCAGGTCATCGCCACGGAATATTAAAAAAGAAAGCTGAGGTCATAAAGTCTCCCACCGTCAGTGCTAATTGGGCCCTTGTCAGGGTCAGAGGTCACAGTGCAACACGTCCTCAGAGCTCCTCCTTCTTCTTCACCACCTTCTCCTGGTCTCGACCTCGCAGGCTGCGCATGAACCCGATGAAGCCGGCCTCCTGAGGAGAGACGGACCTTCAGGAACCTCAACAGCACTTTCTCTTTCTAGAAATATCGTGACGCGTTCATGTAGGAACTATTTTCTTTCTACCGAACTACATCCGCCAATCGCATCACCGCGCAGAAGGAAGCGTGCATCTGGATCGCTGGCTCACCTAGCACCTCAGAGCTAACGTTACAGCTAACGGCTAATGTTTACGTCTCATGATGTCATGAGACTCTCGTCCATGAGTAGAGGCCACACACTGGTTTCAAGAAGTGGACGTTTTGAAGCCGCAAGTTCGGCATTTTGGCCGTCGCCATCTTGGCTTTTTTGCAACCATTAAACAGGAAGTGACCATATTTGGACTGAGGAGGAGTGACGTAGAGACGCCGTATACGTAATACGAGGATAGAAACCTGGTAGATGCACACTTCCTTCTACGGGATGATACTGGTAACGAACTGTTGATTTCATTTTGATTAAACTTAGAGTTACGAGGCAGAGATTGGTTTTTAATTGAGCAACAAAGCTCTGCTTTACTCATATTAACCCAGCTTTGCTAAACTCTGATAAGAACTACTCTTAGATTAAATGAATCCTTGTTGGTGCAAACCACCATTTTACTGGCTGACACCTGCAACAAAGAGCCAACAATTATATGAAAGTGACAAGATAATCTTTTGCAACATCAAACATTAAAGGCAGTTGTACATGAAAGATGTTGCTACACACTATGGAGCCTTTCAGAACCCTTAACAACTAAAGACTGACATCTTACGTTTAAAGACTGTTGTCCAGATTCACTATTAAATGTGTGATGTAATTAAGTCTCCTGAGGCTCAGTCGGGAGGTGAAAGCCTGACAGCAGGACAACGTCGACTGACTCTCCATCACCCTGGACATGTTTGATGGACACATTGGCATTTTAATGAAGTCTCCGGGGAGTTCCTGGCTTAAGCAGAGAGCTTATGTCTGCTTTTTACTTTCTTTATCACCCACAAAGGAAAGAAATGTGCTCATGTGCTCAGTGTGTTGAGCACTTACCTCTCGATCTCCGTTGTATTTCTCCACGAACTTGCCGTAGTTGTAGTGGACGAACGTCGGGTATCCCTCCACTCCTTCCTGCTTACAGAGCTCGTGGTTCTGTGCTCTCGTACAGTCCACGGCGGCGTACACAATCTGAGGGAACACCAGACAATCTATTGAGAGTGATGCTGTACGAATGTGACGCAACACGGAGTCGTCCAGGTGTTGGACATGCTGCTCATCAGGTGAGGTTAAAGGCATAGAAGTGTTGTTGGATGAGGTGCTTCTCCATATAGACATAAATATTTATATGAAGGTAAAGAGGTGAAAACATTCTAAATATAGCGTTCACTTTAACTGATATATTCTTTTAGGAGTCTAACATACGTCCACAGCAGAACATCTACTGTAGTGACACACTGAGGAGAAGAAGCCCATGTGAAATCAACCCTTTCATTGTTACACCGTTAGCATATTAGCATACTTTGTAGCATGAACAGTATTTGGATTAAAACTCATATAAAGTCCTCTTTTATCTTCGTTTGAGGAGAAGCTGAGAAGATAAAATCTGTGATAATAAAAACCATGATTCAGTTTAATGTCGGTCGTCATTTACTCTGCTGGATATTAAACCTGAGATCTGAAACAGCTTTCGCCTCCAACAACCTTCTGAAAGCAGCTTCATTAAATCACTTGGCTCGTGTTTTATAGTATTTCCCCATTTTATTGTTCTGTAACAATGATATTAATTCACAACCGGCATGTTTTGGTTCAATTAGTTATTGTTACTGAACTCACTATATTTCGAGAACAAATAAACTTTATTATAACCGTAAATAAACACAAAAAAGGACTCCACTACTTTACATTTATCAACTGTAACATTTACATGCATTCAGAGCAGTTTGTCTCCAGCTCACAAAGATGCATCGATGCTCGCCTGAACCACTTGGAGTTGGTGGTGTGGAGAGGAACAAACAGAAAGCCCATAATAATCACTCCTACATAAAAACAACAAGGGAGATTTATGTTCCGAGGCTGTCGCATCGATTAGTGACGAGTCGCCCCAACGAGTCCCTCTGGACGGCTGGAACGTCTCTCGGGGCTGCTGAGCGCCAAATAAATCGCTTCCCGTCTGAACGTGGAAATGACAGATCTGCTGCAGGAGGAAAACACATCCAACACTTCTCTGCTCAAAACCTCTCGTCCTCATTAAGAATACAAGTGTTTGGGTTTTCTCCCCGATGCAAACACTCAAATGTTGAGAATCTGCATTAGCAGCATCGTGATGGTAGATGAGTGGACCGTTGTGGCAACCTGCGGTTCTTTAAAGTTCTTTAAAGCTTCGTGTGTTAAAGCTGCATTCT
>NW_022285517.1:0-3426 GCF_004355925.1 Anarrhichthys ocellatus | reverse complement strand
GTGGACACTAGAGAGAATGCAGCTTTAACACATGAAGCTTTGACTTCCTACGGCAGAACCGGAGGTTGCTGTCTGGGTGGTTCAGGGATCTGCTCAGCATGCAGAGATAATTCATTACAACAGTGCCTCTTTTATGGGTGATGGAGAAACAGAGCTTTTGTTGTGAAAATGTTGGCCGTCGGCTCAATCGGGAGTAAAAAAGCACGGCAGCAGTGAAAATGCGATTGTCGTTTGGTTTTTGTCCTCCGCTGCTTGCAGGAGGTGAGCTACTGCCAGGGGATGAGTCAGATTGCCGCCCTGCTGCTGATGTACATGAACGAGGAAGACGCCTTCTGGGCGCTGTCACAGCTGCTGACCAATCAGAAACACGGCATGCACGGTGAGACGTCACAGCCAACAGGAACATAAAATCTGCCTCCTGCATGTTTTTTAAGATGAAGTGGGATTAAGAAGTGCCTCTCTGCTCTCTTTCATTCTGAAGGATTCTTTGTTCCCGGGTTCCCCAAACTTCAGAGATTCCAGCTCCATCACGATCAGATTATCTCCAAACTCATCCCCAAACTGAAGAAACATCTGGTGAGAAGTGTTTCATAAAACAGAGCGTGAGGGGGTGAAGGAACCACAGTGCTGCAAGAATTCAGATTTGTGGTGACGTTCTTAATGTGATTCACTGACTCACTGATTCAGTTTGATGCCTTGCAGATCATTTGCTGACACTCTCTCTCTCTCTCTCTCTCTCTCTCTCTCTCTCTCTCTCTCTCTCTGCAGGACAGAGAGCAGATGTCGGCAGGGATTTACTGCACTAAATGGTTCCTGCAGTGTTTCATTGACAGGGTGAGGAACCAGCTTGATGGATGTGCGTTTCCCTCTTCATCCACTCACTCTGTGTGTCACCTCCAGTTAGCAGCACAATGACGTCACATTTAAAGTAACAACTGGACTAAAAGCCCAGAGAGCAGTTTGTCAGGCCTGTCCACTTCATTCACTGTGACGATAACTGTGCTGAAGGATCAGCCTCACTAAACCCCCAAATAACCAATGTGTGTGTGTGTTTAGTAGTGGTTTTAATGAATTCAGCTCAACATATTGACATTTTAGTGCAAAAAGATTAGAATTCTACATATTGTTTTATCAATCATCCTTTAATCGCTGATGCTAATCGCTAGCATACACATAACCCGACTGTGCATGTAAACTTCAATACAGTTTCATGGTTCATCTGTAGTGTCTACTCTCTAAACACCGTATTTCGGATGAATCTTTGATTGACATGTGATCTCTGGATCCTCAGAACACAACAAGAAGTCATTACCAATAATGACTAAAAGGAATGTGCCAGATTGCCTTTTCACGGATCATTTCACATGATTTCAGCATAAAAGCTGGTGATATCTGAGCTCTGGGACATGAGCATTATAAGAGCTGTTAGTCTCCTCCATGAAGGCCACAATCCTGTGGTGATGGTGGTCTGGCAGAACCGGGCCGCTGTCAGCACTTCTCCGTCCCGGATGAGCTCTGAGGGGCCTTAGAGGGCCTCTGGGGTTTTGGGAAGGAAACAAAAAAAAAAAGCAAAACCTCCTGACTTTCCAGGAGGAGAGCTGCTAGAAACGCATGAAACCCATTCTGGAAGAGTCACGGGCGATTTAACGGCGACCTGTTGTGTTTCTGCAGACGCCGTTCACGCTGACCCTTCGCCTGTGGGACATCTTCATCCTGGAGGGGGAGAGGTTCCTCACCGCCATGTCCTACAACATCCTGAAGATACACAAGAGTAAGAACAGCCAAGTTTAACAAACTACAAAAATGAACAGGAAGTGACCATATCTGGACTGAGGAGGAGTGACATAGAGACACCGTATATGTCTCTGGTAGAGACCTGTCAATCACCGTGTAGCCCCGCCCTAAAGCATCCCCTGCTTTATGGTCTGTGTGACTCTAAATGGACCATAATGTACTAAATGAACATCATGCTGTATTGAAGAAGACTTGAAACTAGAGATTGAGACCATAAACTCATGTTTACAATGTTTACTGAGGTAATAAATCAAGAGAGAAGTAGAGTCATTTTCTCATAGACTTCTATACAACCAGAGGAGTCGCCCCCTGGTGGACACTAGAGAGAATGCAGCTTTAACACATGAAGCTTTGACTTCAGCCTGATCAGTCACACTGCAGACTGTTTGTGTGACTTTGAGTTGAACGTGTGTGTGTGTGTGTGTGTGTGTGTAGAGCGTCTGCTGAAGATGTCTCTGGAGGATCTCAGAGAGTTCCTGCAGGAGCGGATCGCTCAGACTTTCTTCTACAGCGACGACGTGATCGTCGAGCAGCTTCAGGCCTCCATGACTGAACTGAGGAAGATGAAGCTGGACCTTCCTCCTCCAGGTACACAGCAGTCATGGTTGCTTAACTTTGTGCACCTCATTTTAAGAAAAATAAAAAACATTTGATGTTTTGTTCTCAGGGAAGCCTGATGAGTTGCCTCGTGAGCCTCTGGGTCAGGAGCTGCCGGTTCTGTCGAGTCCAGTCCGGTCCTCCAGAGGGAAGCAGTCGTCAGCCAGAGCCGGACTGAGCCTCCACATCATCTACCACACGCCCGACTCCATATCCCCAAACCAGAGCCCCTCCAAGGACCCCCGAGACCTGGACGCTGAGGAGGAGGAGGCCCCTCTGCCTTCCCCGGACCCGATCATCATCCACAGCCGGGCCCCGCTCACCCCCGACGGCTCCCCTCTGACGGGGCCTCCGCCTTACCAGCCCCCCGGGAGCGAAGCGGACATCGTCGACACCGACCGAACCTCCCGCAGGGTCCCGCGGACTCTTTCGGCTCACGCAGTCCAGCGGGCCTCGCCGGTCTCGGGCCCGTCCGAGAGTCTGCCTGCAGCTGAGCGGGCCGAGGACAGCTACCTGGTCCAGCTGCTGGAGCAGGCCTCGGCTCTGCCCACCAACCGGAACCGGAACCAGGACTCGAGCGAAGCATCGGAGGAAACACAGACTCCGGACGTTCCCTGAGATGAGCACCGATGTATCGATTATGTGTCAGTGTTATGAATCTACTCCTGTTTGCTACATTAAAGGTTCTGTAGACGTCCGGGTGAGGAGGTTCAACGTGTGAGCTCACCAGTAATTATCTTAGTGAAGAGCTACAGAAGGTTCATCAGTCAGATTATTTATCAAAAGCAATAATTGCTTTAACACGTTTCTAACCAACGCTGGTTTAAGTTTTCTAATTCGTCAAATTTAAAGATACAAAGTTAAAAAGTAAGTTTCTAAATGTTTTCAAGAAGCAAATCCTGTGAAGATGTGTTCACGCGAGGTCGTCAGATAGTTTAGTTGTAGAAGTTAAGAGGAGATATTTATTCAGTGTCTCAGAATCACTGAGTTAAACCAGTGCAGCCTCCTGTCATCACGCAGGTTATGAGATGAATA
>NW_022285516.1:0-3428 GCF_004355925.1 Anarrhichthys ocellatus | reverse complement strand
CGCTGGAGCATTTCAGGGGATCCTTCCGCCAGGGATACTCCAGGGCCAGCCACGGCCTCGTAGGACCTGGAAGGACAGACATGTATGTACAAAAACTGCCTAAACCAGAGGATTTGATGACAGTCCCACTCTGAGATTTCCAAAAAATTGACACATGTGTGACCAACAAAATGTTTGCGGCTCTGAATGGTACAGAGTATCTAGCCGAGGGAGCCTCACTGCAATGCACGCTCTGGCAAGAGTGGCACCGGGTTTGGGGGACATGGCTATATGACTGTACGGGCCTGAAGGAAAATCAAACCATCAAAGGGACCCTACAAGCTTGGAAAGAGGGCCATACCAGAGATGGTAGCTCAACCTGGTGGGGCCTACAGCAGGATGAAATAATGGAATGGGTTGTGCCATGCCTAGCTGAGACAACAAATTACTGGGTGAACCATATGTAGGCCCACGACCTTGGAAGATGGAGTGTGACCGAGGCAATACTACTTGCAACGTCAGCCTGGCCGGGAGACATTGTGAAGCCGTGCCAGGGTGGGAAGACCATTGCCGAAGACACTATGGTGACGAGTATGACACCCATGTGCAAGAAGTAACCTGGGTGAAAGGAAAGGACAAGAAATGGCGCAGATCAGGACCACTAACAAGCAGCTGTACCAACTTAATCCTGGGCCATCGTATGAAAGACAGAAAGAATGTGAACGGACAGATCATTCCGCCAGTAACGGACCCTACAGTTTTTCTGGCTGAAGGTCACGCCTTCAGGAAGAGTCTGTGTGAAGGAAAGGAAGACAAAGGATTTGAGTGGATAGGGCCTAATCGCCTATACGGGAACGGCACGTGCTATTCACCAGAAGAGCACTGGTTGAGCTGCGGAAGCGGCCGACGGGAACATGAGTGTACGTGGATCGAGTTAACAGGAGCCACCATTGTCGGGACAGCCACGGTGGCAGTCGAAGAGATGGCAGGGAAGATTGGAGAAGGACTCTCGGTCGTACAGAGCTGGATGGGATCGTTAGTATCCTGGCTCTGGCCATATTTGTTGATGGTAGTTGGAATTGTGATTCTCGGCATAATAGCGTGCGCCACCATTAAGGGCGGGGTCGCAGCTACTGTGTCCTCGTGCTTCACGAGGAAGTCGAGGAAGAAAAGGGAAGTGAAAGACAGGCCCCTCCTATGGGAAAGGGAGGGCCATACCCGTCTATAAAGGGTGGACTACTGGAGTGCCACAGCCATTGCAGACCCGGATCCTCAGCCAACAGCCTCGACCTGACAAGAAATCTACACATACGGCCAAGATGTCAACTGACATCACCACAACCACGGGCACCAGCCTGACCACTTTCGGAGTGAGTACAATCTCCACCACCGCGGCCCCAGGCCTGACCACTATCAGAGGGGGTACGACCGAAGCATTCCAAAACTCCTCAGCCGCAGACCCAGTATCAGTGATTAGATTAACCGAGCTGGACTTTTGGGTCCTTGAGATTATATGGTTCTTCTACTGCTGTATGGGTGACTGGTCCGTATCCCAGCCACTAAGGATGCTGACCCTAGTCGCAGGGTGTCTGAAGACGGCGGTCGAGAACATCTATCGCGGGTCAATGTGGATCACCCTTTCTTGGTTTGCAACATACCTCTTGGGGAGAGTCAACATTGACACCACACGCTTCGGTCTAGTGTAGGGAGGAATGGTGGTCATCTGGTTGGGATTCGACGTCGCTGCCATTTTCTACAAACCATTGAAACTGGTGTCAACACTCATCGAAGCCGTAATAGCAGTTGCTGCGCTGGCATACCTCGTGGTCATGACCATGGCTTTGCAACAAAGAGGAAGAGGGCGTTGGCTCCACAAGATCCTTACCATTACTTTTTGGGGCCTAGGTTGGGGAGTGACTGTCGCCATCTACTGGGCGGGTTCCGAATCCTCGATCGCCATAGCAGCATGGCTCATGATGTATGAGGCACTTTTTCCCCGGAAGAACAGACCCGACAGCCCTGGCCTAACACCTCCGATGGCGTTAAGATCACCATGGCTGAGTCGCCTGGCTTTGAGGCGCTCCATGACACAGTCCGATGCTAATAGGGGATCTTAAAGAAAGAATATAAGATCACCCCCTGCTAAGCTCGCTTTGCCTAAACGCTTAATTTAGCAATATTAATGAAGTCTTTGTGTTCAATTTATTACAGGAAGGTGCCGGCTGCATCTGCTGTGGAATCCTCACGGAGCAGGCAATGCATCTATGGGAGGTAACCCCTGCGTTATGGTGCACCCAGTGCTACCTGGGGCATTTCCCAATAGGAGCAGCCAGCGGCATCTTCTGCAAAGGAAGTACCCCTTTCATACCGGCAATGAATGTAGTCGACTGTATGGAAATAGAAACACAGGCGAAAGTAATATGGAGTTCTGCAGGAGGAGCTGAACCTCAGATCCAATTCTACACCAATGGTATGTACTGTCCAGTATATACAAAATTATGGGAATTGCCTGATGGTACTCAGGTATCTACCACCCATCTTGTCGATGGCCGGTTCGTCGTCATTGGCCCACGCTTACCTCCTGTGCTCTATCGATCACCATCTCCTCCTCCCGAGGACGTCAACGACGCTGCAAGCGAGACGGAGGTGGAACACCGCGACGTGGGTATACAGACGGAGACCGCAGGAATAATACCAAACCTGATGGGAATGTGGGGATACGATGAGGAATGGGGAGAACTGGTAGAAGTCATCCCTGAAGGGCTAGCGGGCTATCGGGAGAATGGAGAAGAGACTTTTTGCAGCCCTGCCCCTACCCTGGGTTCCCTCTCTCCAACCACCATACTGGACCAGAATGTGTTGGCCCTGACGCGGGACATGGACGAGCAGCTGAAGGAGGCAGATGAGGAGGACGGACTCCTGGGATTGCAGCCGCCGGGGTTGGACGGCCTGGTGGTGGTCGACAGCTGGGAGCGGGAATCAAGTCCATCCTCACATGATGACGACGTGCTTATCATCACCGCTCCAGGCGACGACGACTCCCTGCAGGGAGACGACTAACACGGCACGGCAGCCTGCGACCTCAAGAAGGGGGTGTCAAAAAAAAGAGGGTTGAGATCCCAGGAAAGCTGCCTTAAATGAAGGAATACAGTTCGATATGAAAGTAGGATAAAGGGACACAAAGCATATAATGAGTAAGGATGAAATCACAGTAATCATTTTAAAGCAAGTATGTATAACATAAGAATAATGAAGTGATTTAACAAATGTAAACTGATAATAATAATGTATGTATAACTGAGTAAGAAGTGAAGTCTGTGTATGGGTGGAAAGAGCTGGGTGATGTCCGAACATGCCCCGCAAAAGAAGGAAGTGAGAGTGTCCACACCAGAAAGTTAGGGCGTTGTTCGCAGCACACACACATATAATCAATGATGTCATGTAAATCA
>NW_022285515.1:1002-3381 GCF_004355925.1 Anarrhichthys ocellatus | reverse complement strand
ACTAAACTACTAAACTACTAAACAACTAAACAACTAAACAACTAAACAACTAAACTACTAAACAACTAAACAACTAAACAACTAAACAACTAAACAACTAAACAACTAAACAGAATGAAACACTCATCTGTTGAGTTGTTTAGAAGTCGTAGTTATTCACGTCATATATTCTGTCTGCTGTCGGTTTATGTCTTTAAGTCTCCTCGTTACTGAATCCTGTATTTATAGTGAATGTGTTGCAGCTTCGCCTTTGAGGCACATTATCATCATGTTATACTCTGAGAGTAAGAAGGAGAGCTCAGCGTGTGACGTGTTCCCTCTCAGAACAAACAGTATAGTGTGTTTGAAACATGCAGATGAAACACATGAACTCTCTTTAATTATTTTTCCTAAACGTTTCCATGTTCTTTCATGAGCGTATGAACCGGTTTATGAAAGATGAGTCATGTGATCATCTGGCTTGTTGCTGTCACTTGTAGTGAACGATCGCACCTCTTTTACTGGAACATGAATCATTTGTTCAAACTGGTTTCAGACTTTATCACAATTTAATCTGTTTTAAGATAATTCAGTAATATTAAGATATGAAACATGTCAACAGGAAGCGTTTGTGAGGATGAGTCAGTGTGACATCATTTAAAGGAAACGTTGACGTCAGCAGTTTGTGCTGTAGAAGGAAACATTCTGATGTGTTTTATGTATAAACACATGAATCAGTGAACTCTGGAGGTAGTCAAAGACGATGACATCATGTTGTCGTACTGTACCTTTAAATGTGTGTCAGTTATTTATTATCAACTATCTAATATTACATATTTTATTCAAATTAAATGAATGAGGTTTGTTTATAAAATACTCGCATGTGATAAATTACTCTTACTATAGTACTAGTAGTAATACCAGTGTAGAAATACTCGATACAAGTAAAGATGACTTACTTTAGTAAAAGTATTCATTATGCAGATTATTATATCATAGTATTATAATTATGAATGTATTAATGTGTTCATCACTTTGAAGGCGGAGCTCATTTTAATATATATATATATATATATATATATATATATATATATATATATATAGAGCTGCTAGTTAATCGGTAAGAATACATCATTTATTAGTTGATTATATTTTGTTTTAATAATCTGAATCTGTAAAATAACTAAAGTTATTAAATACACATAGTGGAAGTAAAAAGTACTCAGACGTGTAGTGGAGAAGTACAAGTACCACATATATACAGTACTGATGAGTTCAGTTACTTCTTCAAACCTGCAGATTGATTTGATTTCTGTCAGCTGATGAATTATTAATCAGCTGATCGCTTCACCTGATCTTCTAGATTTCATTGATTCATTTGATCACTTTTATCTCTGAGGAATGTTTCACTGTAATCGATCACAAACCATCATCACAGATATTAAATATGGATTATTACACATCACAATACACCATTAAAGCCAGCAGGTCCTGTGTGAACCAGTACAGACCACAGGAACCAGGTCCTGGTCTCAGGTGAAACCGCGGACCTGTGTGACGTCACATTACATACAGGTGAGGGGCTCACCTTTCTCGGCCTGAACTTCTCTCCTGAATCCAGGAAATCCATCTTTGTGTAAAGAGTCTCTTATGATTATTAATACTAGTATTTATTCCGCCTCCTTGTCGCGTGCTTCCTCCAGGAGAGTCTCGCGCTGCGCTGCCGTCACCGTCCCGCTGACATGGCGGCGACAGGTAACAGGTGTGTCCGTCACACAAGTGATAACTCCTCAGTCACTTCAGAAACAAAGATCCGGTGACAAAGAACGAGGAAACGACTGAACACCTGAGAGACACCTGAGGGAATAACGAGAGCAGGTAAGGCCACCTGGTCTCCCATGATGCACTGCGGGACTGAACACACCAGAGCTCTCTGATTGTACTGAAGGAGAAATACCACAAATACTCTGATACAAGTACACGTCCTCAATTTAAAAAAGTACCAGCATTAAGTAGCAAAAGTAAAAGTACACATTATTCAGAATAATATACTGTGTATATGATGTTGTAGTATTCTAATGTGTTTATCTCGTCATTGTTGAAAACTGGTGAAAGTGCAGCTCATCTTATTTACTACATACTATATATATATATATATATATATATATGCACACACACATACAGCTGGAGTAATGGTATAATTACATCATGTATCAATAAAGTTTTATTTTAATCAATAAGACTATTATTAAACCTTTGGTAAAGTACAGCTCGACATTGACTGACTTGTAACTCATATGTTGTCCACTAGAGGGCGCTGCTGCACCAGTTTAGACTTCAGTCCACTGATTCTAAACCTCACTTCGTGTGTTTATCCTGAGCGGTAACATAATAAATAAA
>NW_022285515.1:0-902 GCF_004355925.1 Anarrhichthys ocellatus | reverse complement strand
GGTGATGTTCTGGTTTCTTGTCTTTATTAGTGGAATGGAATATACACCTCTGTGCTTTAATGCTGTTTTCTCCTTCCTTCATTCTGCTCCGTGTCTCTCTGAGACTTCACTGCTCCATCAGTTCACGGGATGAAACCTGTAACACATCATGTTATGATGTTTCTACGTGACACCATTGTTGGATCTGAAGAACAGAAGTTAAACAGCTGTTCAGATGGACAGATACTCACATTCAAAATCATATCCAATAAAATAAGCTGTTTAAGCAGCACTCATAGAACCAGAGTTACAAAACAATAACTTACAGGAATTAGTAACTTCATTTCCTTTAAATTCAGCACTTTAAAATAACATTTACAAACCAGGTTCATGACCTCAACATGATAAACGTGTTGAACACACGTTGTATGGAAGATTAAAGGGGACAATTACTTTGAAATTTGTACTTAAAAATTCTGGTTAGTAAGTTTAAAATAAAATAAATGCTGTTATATTGTTGTATGGAAGGTCGAAGAGGCGATCAAATTATTTATTTGGAATCTTTTGTTTAGAGTTGTGATTATTAATTAGAGGGAAAGTATTCAGGGATGAAATAACTTCCATTCAAATGATGATTAAATAATAACCGCTGAATCAGCGAGTAATACTCATCATTTTGATACAAATGTTACTTAACAGCATCAGAACAAAGTGAAAACATTAAAAACAATATTAAATAATAAACGACTTTATGAAATAAACGTTGAAACAAGAGCAAAGTTTCATCCAGTGAACGAACCGTCTGTTCAGTCGACTCTCTTTAAACCGCCGGAGAAAACAGATAAAATACCTATAACGGTATCCATGCATAATGTGCCTGCTCATCACACACACACACACACACACACACACACACACACACA
>NW_022285514.1:0-3432 GCF_004355925.1 Anarrhichthys ocellatus | reverse complement strand
CTCTCTGCTCTCTCTCCTCTCTCCTCTCTCTGCTCTCTCCTCTCTCTGCTCTCTCCTCTCTCTCCTCTCCTCTCTCTCTCCTCTCTTTCCTCTCTCTGCTCTCTCTCCTCTCCTCTCTCTCTCCTCTTTCCTCTCTCTGCTCTCTCTCCTCTCTCCTCTCTCTGCTCTCTCCTCTCTCTGCTCTCTCCTCTCTCTCCTCTCCTCTCTCTCTCCTCTCTTTCCTCTCTCTGCTCTCTCTCCTCTCCTCTCTCTCTCCTCTCTTTCCTCTCTCTGCTCTCTCCTCTCTCTCCTCTCCTCTCCCCTCTGTGTTCACTTCCTGAAGTTTAGTCAAAGTTTCACAATTTTCGTTTGCTTTTTCTGACGGAAGCGTTCGTCACACATGATGTGTTCAAGGACCGTCTTAAAGATAAAAATCTGATGTTTTTCTCACAGCTCCTGACTGGTTAACAGCGTAGTTCTTTTGCTTTTCCGTCCCTCCGGCGGGTGTTTTTGGGTTCAGAGGGTTACGGTCTCTGGTGTGTTGAGTCATCTCGTCTCCGTCTTGCGATCCGAGTCGATAAAAAGCCGAGTCGTGCATAATTTAAGGCCGGGTTCAGTCGCAGGTTGCTCCACAGTTCACAACACTAAATGCTGGAGAGACGTTCCGTGTTTGGACACAGCTGTGTGTTAAACCCTCGAGTACGATGCATAACTCGGCAGCGAGTAGCCTCTCTGTTGATCATGTATTTCATGGAGCAGTAATGTAGAGGATGATGATATCTGTCCGTTATCTCCGTGCTCTCTCTCACATCACACCGGTGGGTTTATATTTGGCCATCTTGCATTCAGTCAGCCCTCTTCTGCTCCCCGGAGAGCTTTTCTTGGCAGCGGCTGTTTTTCTCTGAAATGATTGATGTCACCGTCTCTCCTCCGAGAGTTAGAAAAAATAAATGTCCACTTCAGTGAGCCGGCCCACACCGGACTGCTGCTCCACTTTCTCTCGTCCTTTTCTCCTCCATCGTTCACAGCACTGCATTTCACAACCAGGCGGTTTCTTATTCTGTGTTTTATTTTTACATAAGCACTTCTAGTTGCAGAATCCTGACGCTATTCATAGCATCACCTCCTGACGTAGTCACAGTCTGCACTTTATTCTTCCATCAAGGAACAGCTGCTGTTTCTTTGTGAGATATTAATTTACTGAGGAAATGTAAAAGAGACCTCTCTGGATTTATCTCACTTTTTATAAACGGTCTGTGCCAGCAACCCTTAGCTTAGCTTAGCTTAGCTTACCATAAAGACTAGTTTAGCTTAGCATAAAGACTAGAACTGGGGGAATCAGCGAGCCTTGCTTTAGTTAACGGTAACTAAAGATGCCCATCAGCAGCTTTTTCAGTTATGTTCCCCGTTACTTGATCGCTCTCTCCACCTAGATCTTTTATTTTTGATGAAGAAGAATTGTGGTATGAATCCTGCTCTCAGCTCCTCTCACAGCTGCTCTGCTCCTCTCCTTCAGGGCTACCTGGGTCCAGCCGGCGGCCCCTACCAGGTTCCTCCTGCTCAGCCCTACGCTCTGCCCAGCGACCAGCCGGGACAGCTGCACTCGCTGCCCCCCAACGTGTCGGCCCCGCACAACGGCCAGGCCGCTCAGCCTCCATACATGAGGTAAGGAAGCAGGACAGAGGAGGGACTCCACGGGGGTGAAAGTGGCTCCTCGCCTCAGACTACATCCGCACTAAAACCAGGGCTTTAAAACCAAAACTACCTCCGTCCACACTCGTTCGGATGCCTGACGACGCGTATCGTATGACTATTCAGTGTAAACAGGAAGTAGATTGGTTGAATAGTAAGAGAAAATACGACATTATAGTACTCTTTAAAAGTACTCTTTAATAGTTAGAGGTGATACTTAAGATGGGTCTTCTCTCCTCACAGCTCTGCTATGAACACTCAGTACATGAACCACGCTGCTGGAGCTCCTTACCAGCACCAGGCCGGCGTGCCCGTAGACATGTCGACCTATCACAGCTCCGGCATGCCTCCCGTGTCCTACCCGGTGTCCGCCCCCCCACACCAGGCTCCTCCTCCTCAGCATCAGCATCAGCATCAGCATCAGCAGCAGCAGGCGGCCTACTACCAGCAGCCTCTGCTGTAAAACTATGACCGCAGACCTGAGACCAGTACACACTACAGATGTTTCACTTTCCAGGGGTGTGTTCATCTGGCTCCCTGTTTGTGTGTGTGTGTGTGTGTGTGTGTGTATGTATGTGTGTGTGTAGGTGTAGGTGTGTGTGTGTGACGCAGGTCTGTTCTTCTGAGTCGGGACCCTCTTTAGTGTGCATGTCCTCAGCTACTGTACGTGAAGCCAAAACACACCCACGGCGTCAGGAGTCTCCTCCCGTCCTTCACTGCTTTTTGTTTTTTCCCAGCTGTCAGTGAACGCAGCGCAGGTCTTCACAAATGTCACAGTTCAACACAGAAGAAGAAGAAAAGGAGGAAGAAGAAGAGTTGGGCTTCTCCAGCCACCGATACAGGACCATGTCATGAGCATATTACACAATTCATAGTTCAACAAACGTCACTATTTCTGAATTAAATCGCTCTCGCATGATTCCGGCTCCTTGGAGGAGAACGGTTCACCCTGATGTAGATAAATGAGGAATAAAGATGTTTCTAATCCGTCGATGTAGAGAACTGAAGTAAACATCAGTCTGGTGTAGTTTGGACACAACATGAACTCCATTTGACACTTTAACACAACAAAGAAAGAAGTGCAGACTTTATTATTCACACTTGTTTCCTTCGTTACTCGATCTCTAAACACTTTTCTGCATTAACGTGAACGCAAAAGTTTCCTTTCTTTTAGTTTTGTCTTGTTTTTCAGTCTGTGGGTGAACTCATCCAAACACAGACTCGCTTCATTCTTTGTCCTTGTTCTTTAAGTGCAGTTCTGCTGGTGTTTCTGCTGAGTCGGCTCGTATTAAATCTGTGTGACGCGGTGCAGATGCTTCCTTCAGGACTAAGTGAGCAGTCTGGTTTTCTTTGTTTTCTTCCTCAGCAGCGTCCATCACTTTAGAGAAGTACAAACTATTACATGTGTACGTGAACAGTTCTGTGTCTGAATGGTTAGAACAATACTTTCCCTGCAGCTTCACTGGTGATGCATTTAAGATGTTTGTGTGTGTTTCTACATGTCTGTATGTGTTCCAGGGTTCTTCATTGCAAAGTGACGGTCACATGTTGGGGTGAACTGAGACGTCGTCGTTTCTCTTTGTGTGTTTATTAATCTGGTGAAATGCAGCATCTGTTCATGGTTATGACATCACTTCCTGCCTCATCTTCCATTCAGCAGACGCCTGTTAGGAGTTTTATGCAAACGCACGACACTGAGATTCTTTTCACGTCTTATATACTTAAACTTTCTAACTTGTCAGAAACGTTGCCTGTACTTTG
>NW_022285513.1:0-3432 GCF_004355925.1 Anarrhichthys ocellatus | reverse complement strand
CCCCCAAACAGCCATGTTGATTTTTTTATGTAGGTTATTTCTGACATAACCAAAACTGCTGCTGCATTATATCTATGTGATGACAAATGATGCGTGAACACGGTTACATTCTGCTAATTAGATAATCAATGAAAAGAAATGTGGACGCGCAATTAAATACCGTCACCAGGTGTGTCAGCTGGATGAACATCGTCAGCAGATTCTTATAAGCTGAAGAGACTATACATCGGTCATGGTGCGTATTAAGTAGACACAAAAGCACACACACACACACACACACACACACACACAGCTAAACCTAGTGTTAGATGTGTACACCCCGTTTGTGAAATTCCACTGGTTCTAAATCGGTGTTGTAGCAGCAGCTTGCACCGTGGGGTGTGATTAGGCTTTTTTTAGATGCACTTGCCTCTCTCTTTCTTTCCTTCTCCCTCGATCCCTGCAGCGCTCCGGGTTGATAATTAGAGCTCAGGATGTACAGACAGGCTGTCCGGGGCCTCGCTTCTGTCTTTGCTTCTGGAACACCCTCCTCCAATGACACAGACACACTCGCTTTGTACAATTCTCACAGAGCTAAGACAACGCCTATACCGCCGATCGCCCGGCTACAAGCAGCAATCACATTGAACTGCGGTAAAAAAATAAAAACCAAGAGCCACTATAATGGGCCCAACTGGTCTTGATAACAGTATCTGGTTCCCAGAGAGAAACTACGGTGCCAAGCTTGTGAGTAGCGGCATGTGGCAGCGGGCAGTCACATGTGGGCAGAGCACCGGCCTACACTTTTGTGAGTCCGTGTGTTGGCTTCAGCCTGATTTGTGGCCCAATTGGGAGCAGGCAGGCGGCCCAGTCCAAGTTCAACTCTACTGCTGAAGACTAGGCGACCTCAGCGTGGTGACCGATGAGTGGGGGAGTAAAAGAAAAAGGGCCAAGGAGCGAAGAGGAAGAGGAGGAAGTGCGGAGCTGGCAGCAGCGCGGATGTCTGCGGTCGTTCCCTGCACGGACTATTAACGAGGAAAGGGCCGGCCAACGATACAGGGCAGCGGAGCTGTCAGTAATGTTTAGAGGAAACTGATACCATCTCTACGTCTTCCTCTACGAGTCTCTGAGGACCGGCACAAGTCAGACCCACAGCAGTAAAAACCTCTTCATGGACACAGAGCCAACACCAGCTCAGGCCTTAAAAAGTGATGCTGCACGCCAGATATAAAGACTAAACCATCACGATGTTACAGACAAGACTCTCTACGCGCGTGTGCGTGTGTAAGCAGGATATAAATGTGACTCCTGCACAGCGGGCCATGGTGTAAAACCTGCACGGCATACTGATTCATCAATTTACTGTAATTCTGGTCCAACAATGTAGCAGAGTTGTGATGACAGTATTACCAGATTCATTTCAAAACACCGAGACTGTGTTAGATTATGTCGGCAGCCATCGGCCGATATTTCTTCTTTTTACATCTTTCAGTCTCAGTTTCTCACTCTGCTGCAACTTCCCCCTTCTCTTTGTGAAGGAAAGCTTTTAGTGAGTGAACGAGACATTCAATGCTCTGAACCTGGCAGAATGTGAAGAGGGTCCAGGGCTCCAAGTTGCCACTGGCCTTTAGTTGTTTTTTTTTTTTTTTAAACCTATAACAAATTGCAGAACATGCACCCTGAAATAAATATATTTTTTAAATATTTGCAGCATTACTGGTACTGAAATATTGCAGTTACAGTCAGAACTGGAAACAGACAACACCGCATATATGCGTCGGTGTGTGTACTCGCATACGGGGAATCTGTTTGAGAGATGTAAATCAGTTCAACTGTGTGGTGAGACGGTCGACATCATATGCAAATGTGCAAATTGATTCAACTGACAAAGAACCAGATGAACCGGAACGTCGTAAACAAAAAGGACATTAGTGAAGTCTTGGTTGTGAAGCATCCCGGCGTCTTTGAGCCGGACGGAAAATTATACCGCAAGACGACTCGCACATGACATAAACGTCACATTTGTATTATTATTTTCACTACAACTGTATTGTATCCAAAACAAAAGCTGATGCCTGGTTAACATTTATCCTAAAAATGTTTTCAAGTGAATATCCAGATCATTGATATCGTCACCGCCACAGAAAATACTTTGACATGTTTTAACTTGAAGAACCATTTTAAAGTAATTATACACAAAATGTTTCAGTGCAGCTCAGGATGATGACACACAACACACTGCTGTGAACCAGCCGCACTGAAAATATATCGTCTGTAGTTTTGGTAATGCAAGGGCAACACTTCCTGTAGCTGCTTTTCACAGTAAAAGCAGTGGGGCTTTTATTGTGGTGGTCACATAAAATCTCGGGTGATAAGAGAGTGACAGCGGCTTAGTGTTGGTTTTAATGAAAGTTGAGGTTTGTATATAAATTTGACATCGTTGGTGGTGAATTATTTTTCTACAACGCTGCTGAACAGCTCTTTGGACATTCAACAGCTGTTGCTGCTGCTAAGATTGTAACCCGCCAAATATAAATCTAATCATACGAGGTGAATGTATCCTCACCGTAATTACACCAAATACTGTTTGCAATCATTTTCAAGCAGTTCTTTGTTCTTGCGGTCATGAGAGTCACGCTTTCAACAGAACTTCTCCGTCTCCGTCTGCCACTCAAAACACTGTTCTTCTGCCCTCACGTTGAAGCCCCCACGGAGACAGACCGGCAGCATCTGAGGGCTGGGTTCCGTCGGGCCCTCAGGGCTTTTGAGTGAGACACTTAAAGAGACATGACATGCTGCAACCTGACCAACCAACCAATTATGCAAGAACACACACACACCTAAGGTCCTGGGACAACAATAGCTTCTTTCTGGAAAGAACAGACAGACTATGGTAATAGAGTATAAGCCCGCTGCTGTCAGCCAAAAGGTCATACAGTCTTAATGTTACTTTAAAAAACACGCACACATGTTGTAGCCATGTTGCGGGCTAGAAAGTTCATTATGAAACTGTGGTCTGGACAAAATAGACTTTGGCAGGCCGCCGCAGTCCAGGTTATAAATGGGAAAGTCTGAAACACTCAAATCTACAACCTCCATAACAACGAGCTCATCATCCTCCAAGTTATTCTGTCGGCTTCTACGTTGGTCTACTCTGCTCAGATACACGACCCAAAAGGAGCAGTGCAGCAGCCAAAACCGACACGGTAAACAGGCTGTAGTCCAGCTGCTGTTGGTCTGACATCACGTGTAAGAAGTCTTCAGTAAGACAAAGAGCGAGGAGACCATAGCTGACAATATCTCCGTGAGCTTTTGAGCATTTAAGATTAGTTTTGATCCAGGACTCGAGTCCCTTTGAACCTGCTTAACTGAGCAAGACTGAGAAAACAGGCCTCCCATTACAGCTACACACACACACACACACACACACACACACACACACACACACACACA
>NW_022285512.1:0-3433 GCF_004355925.1 Anarrhichthys ocellatus | reverse complement strand
ACACAACAACCCATAATGACAAAGTGAAAACTGTTTTTTGCAAATTTTTGCAAATCTATTAAAAATAAAGAACGAAAACATAACATGTACATAAGTATTCACAGCCTTTGCTCAATACTTTGTTGAAGCACCTTTGGCAGCAATTACAGCCTCAAGTCTTCTTGGGTATGATTCCACAAGCTTGGCACACCTATTTCTGGGAAGTTTCTCGCATTCTTCTTTGCAGAACCTCTCAAGTTCCATCAGGTCGGATGGGGAGCGTCGGTGCACAGCCAGTTTCAGATCTCTCCAGAGATGTTCAATCGGGTTCAAGTCAGGGCTCTGGCTGGGCCACTCAAGGACATTCACAGAGTTGTCCCGAAGCCACACCTTTGTTATCTTGGCTGTGTGCTTCAGGTCGTTGTCCTGTTGAAGATGAACCGTCGCCCCAGTCTGAGGTCCAGAGCGCTCTGGAGCATGTTTTCATCGAGGATGTCTCTGTACATTGCTGCATTCATCTTTCCCTCAATCCTGACTAGTCTCCCAGTTCCTCCCGCTGAAAAACATCCCCACAGCATGATGCTGCCACCACCATGCTTCACTGTAGGGATGGTATTGGCCAGGTGATGAGCAGTGCCTGGTTTCCTCCAGACATGACGCTTGGCATTCAGGCCAAAGAGTTCAATCTTTGTTTCATCAGACCAGAGAATTTTGTTTCTCATGGTCTGAGAGTCCTTCAGGTGCCTTTTTGCAAACTCCAGGCGGGCTGTCATGTGCTTTTACTGAGGAGTGGCTTCCGTCTGGCCACTCTACCAAACAGGCCTGATTTGTGGAGTGCTGCAGAGATGGTTGTCCTTCTGGAAGGTTCTCCTCTCTTCATAGAACAACACTGGAGCTCTGTCAGAGTGACCATCGGGTTCCTGGTCACCTCCCTGACTAAGGCCCTTCTCCCCCGATCGCTCAGTCTGGCTGGGCGGCCAACTCTAGGAAGAGTCCTGGTGGTTCCAAACTTCTTCCATTTCCGGATGATGGAGGCCACTGTGCTCATTGGGACTTTCAATGCTGCAGAAATTTTTCTGTACCCTTCGCCAGATCTGTGCCTCGATACAATTCTGTCTCGGAGGTCTACAGATAATTCCTTGGACTTCATGGCTTGGTTTATGCTCCGATATGCACTGTCAACTGTGGTACCTTATATAGACAGGTGTGTGCCTTTCTCAATCATGTCCAATCAACTGAATTTAGCACAAGTGGACTCCAATCAAGTTGTAGAAACATCTCAAGGATGATCAGTGGAAACAGGATGCCCCTGAGCTAAATTTTGAATGTCATGGCAAAGGCTGTGAATACTTACAGTATGTACATGTTATGTTTTCATTCTTTATTTTTAATAGATTTGCAAAAATTTGCAAAAAACAGTTTTCACTTTGTCATTATGGGTTGTTGTGTATAGAAGGTTGAGGAAAATAATGAATTTAATCCATTTTGGAATAAGGCTATAACATAACAAAATGTGGAAAAAGTGAAGCGCTGTGAATACTTTCCGGATGCACTGTATATATTTATATTTAATTTTTATTTTTATTCATATTCTTTCCGATAATCTTATCATAACAGTTAATTTTCTGTCAATCTAAAAATCAATTAACTGACCAATTGCTTCAGCTCCTTTGATCTTGCATCCTAAATGTAGAGTAATTCTGTGTTTGCCGTTTTCATATAACTTGACAATCTCAGTCTCGCACACGATGGTGACCTTAAATCTATGGAGGCAGCGCTCTGGATCGAACCCGACAGCGAGTGAGACTTTCTGCAAGTGCCTCTTGCAAGCCTTCAGTGATCCTCTGGGTCTGAGCGGGAACGGAGTCCATGGCCCCCACGGAGAGGCGCTCCACTGTGGGAACTTGGAGCCGCCTGTTGTGCCGTAACACAGGGCGGTCTCCGTAGACCCAGCGTGGATGAGAAACTATACCTTCACTGGGATCCCGTCTGAACGAAGAGAACCCTCTTTCTCTTTTCTTTCTTCGTCTCTCCCTCCACATGCCGCTCCCTGTCGTCAGCGAGGCAGCACTAGTCATCAGTGTGAGAACGGTTGCATCACAGCTCTCGCGGTTTCTTAGCCCCCTGGCCCCTGCGTTTCTCGGTCGATCTGTGGGAACCCTGATTTTGGACGGCAGCCTCTGTTCCCACCAACGGTCTGGTTAGAAAATAGACTTCTGGTCGTGTACCAGGCACCCAAACCAAGCCGGTTCTAGCCTGCTCCTTCTCACGGGTTTTGGGGGGGGGGGAGAGGTCAGCGGCTGCAGAGGAGGCCCTAATGGGATTCGTATGCAGGTACCGCAGAAGCGACACGGGATACTGTGTTCATGAGAAATGAGAGGGTTTAGACGATTCTGTGCTCTTTCCAAGAAACACTCCCTCTCTGTCTGTACTTCCTCTGTGTCCTGCATCTTTTTCTGTCCGTCTCGTTTGAATTTATAAATAGGGCTTTAATCTCTCTCATCTTTCTGATTAATTGAAGATAAAGCGGTGTCGGGGACAAGGCTCGATTTTGTTGCAGGAAAAAAAATCAAGACACTGCTGTTCACCAGAACACATGATTGACTTGCCAAAGTATTTTTTCCCTCAATGTTCATTCTCATTGTTTTAGCTCTTCGTTCCTGTGACGTCCACAATCATGCCCCCTGTTCTCTTTATGTTTCATCCACTTAAAAAGCAATTTTCTCAGTCATCTTATAAACCAATTCATCATGCCTTTGACTACAATTACATCCAGACAAGCAGCCTCATCCAGGCAAGCGCTTCCCTCTTTCCTGTGGAGTTACAGTTTTCGGAAGAAGAACAGCATAACGGGGAACAGAGAAGATGGGGGAGAAAAAAAAAAAAAAAAAAAAAAAGGATGGCTCATGCACGTCCATGACAAAGACGGAGCCAGATGAGAGCTCCCCTGCTCCCCACATGTGGACGGGAGAGTCGGGTCTCACAGAGTGTGTGAAGACAGCTGGAAAATTCCCCTGAGCCCGGCCTAATTGAAAGCTTATCATCTTCTCTTTGTGCTTCCTCAGCGGCGGGGGATCGGCAGGGAGAGCGACTCTTGTGATGAGACCTGGAGGAAATAGTTGGGAATGTTTTAAGCCGGTGCAGATCTGTCGTACGCTCGTGCTGTGAAGTGGAGCTCAGGCTGTCTGGGTGGAGGCTGTGTGAGATCTGTCAGCATGGGGATTGTGTGTCTGTGTGTGTGTGTGTGTGTGTGTGTGTGTGTCAGTGTCAGTGTCTTGTGCGTGCGTGGAAATGCTTTGAGTGTGCAGAGTTAATTGAATACAGTGTGTATCAAGGCTGCGTGTGTGCGTCCCGGGGCTTTGTTGTTGTGCCAACACTGCCCCCATAGAAGGCCCGACGCAGACACAGCCGAAGCCATACAGAAAGAAAGAAAGAAAGAAAGAAAGAAAGAAAG
>NW_022285511.1:0-3425 GCF_004355925.1 Anarrhichthys ocellatus | reverse complement strand
CATCATCATCATCACCACCATCACCCTCTTCATCATCATCATCATCACCCTCATCATCATCATCTTCAGCTGAATTCCTATGAAGCTTTCAATGAGCAGCTATCAGCAGCTGAGCACCAGAGACGTCTTCTCCACATGTCTCAGTCTAATCTCTGAGGCCTTGACTGAGGCGGCGTTCCTCACGCCTCAGAAGGCTGAGTGCCTTTTCTCTACATTCTTCTTCTTCTCTATTCTGCAAAAAACATTCATTTTCCTGCACATGAACAAAAAGCTGCAGCTTGAGGAGTCTGAGGTAAAACCTGATTCAAGCCAGGACGAGGTTTGAACCCTGAGGAGGACTCGAGTCACTACGGCTGGAACTGGTTGTTCTGTAGGTCCACAGTGTGTGGCTGAAAGCGTCCACTCATCATCTTCATCCTCATAAACAGCTCCTAACCTAAACGAGCACAGCAAGTAACAGGAAGTCAATGGACACCAGAACCACCTGATCTCAGCCAATTAAGCTCCAAAGCAACAGCAGCACATTAAGATGTCCGTCACATGTTCTCGTTAGCATCAGAGAGGAACCAGCAGCATCGACCCGACTCATTACATCTCGTGTTATTGACTCCTGTTTACAGTAGAGGGGCGATGCGTGCGTGCGTGTGTGTGTGTGTGTGACTGTGTGTGTGTGTGTGTGTGTGTGTGTGACTGTGTGTGTGTGTGTGTGTGTGTGTGTGTGACTGTGTGTCTCGTTCAGTTAAAGGTTTAAAAGTTGATTTATTTACGTTACGTCTAAAAAAATCTGCATTTCTAAAATCATGTAATGAGTCCAGATTCCCAAACACAACATCACATTCCTAAGAAATGTTTGTCCCGAGACCAGAAGACAAACCGGTTCTGTAAAGTTCTTCAAAGCTTCATGTGTTAAAGCTGCATTCTCTCTCGTGTCCACCAGGGGGCGACTCCTCTGGTTGTATAGAAGTCTATGAGAAAATGACTCTACTTCTCTCTTGATTTATTACCTCAGTAAACATTGTAAACATGAGTTTATGGTCTCAATCTCTAGTTTCAAGTTTATGAATAAAAACATGCAGAAAATGACTTGTTTTATGTCTGTTGACATAACGTGTTGGGATAATGCCTCATTTGCATATTTAAATAACTTGTTAGCATAAAGAGAGTCGTCTTAATGTAGGTTAATGAACGGGAGAGTGTCATGGTGATGTCACACATAGCCCTGAAAATAACCATGAAATCGTTTGTCCATGAACGCATCACATTCCAGCGTGCTGATTTCAAATAGCAGAGACAAGAGAAGAGGCCTTGGTGTGAAAACAGATAATAAATGATATAATAATCAGATTCCTCTTGATGAAACATCTCGTTTCTCTGTGAGAGCATCACTCCAGAAGCTTTTCCAGTCACGTGACCCTCTAAACACTCCAGCTCTGTTTCCATCAACTATTCATGCTCCTGACGTTTCACCGTTTTCCTGGAAAACAAAGAAGCTGCTCCTGCGAGTAACTCACTGTTTTTACCGAAGATTCATTCACATTATCTGATTTGCAGACTGGAAGTCAGCCAGCAAGAACTCCCATCAGCCCCGGAGGCATTTCCAGTCACAGCTCTGGATGCACCTGCCTGCTGCACAACTAGTCAACCCCCAAAACATGTTGCATTAAAGGACTCCTGGGAGACTCTAGAGACTCCTCTGAGGATCCACGACTTCATTTACTGAAACATAGAGACACATTCAGGGAAAGCTTGTTTTTTAAGACTTCTTGTCCTAAAGGTGTCCGGGCTGCAGAGACAGAGCTCCAGCTGCAGCGTAGATTCAGGTAAAGACGTTAAAGTTATTTAGTGAGGGAGGCAGAAACCAAAGGACACATTTAGTCTGATGTCCATCAGAAGAGATTTCATTCATTTGGACAATTTAATAATCATTTATGTCATTTTTAAAAGACTAAAATAACAAATATTGTTACTTTAGTGTACGTGGTTCATTTAATTTCACATGTAAATGTGAGACTGGCTGAATAAATGCACTGAGTAGCTGTTCTGGAGCTTTCAATCACACCACATGGTCTTCCTCAGCAGATATGAAACTGTAAATAATCAGATTTCCACTTTTTGTCCGTTAAAACGTTGAGATTGAAGGTTCAAAATATCTCAAAGCAAGCTCCATAAAAGAGGCGAAGCACATATATATCTATATATACATATATAGATAGACATATACATATATATGTAGATATATATGATCTTATGATCAATATATCTCAACATGTCTGAGGTTTTATTGGATTATTAATCAGATTTGAAGACATTTATTCATGTTCACTTTACAGTGTGATGAGCATGTTTGTCCTTAAACAGAATAAAACCAATAATAAATCATAAAGAGCCTCCAATGAGATAAAAACCTAAATATCTGCAGCTTCTGCTCCACGCGCTCACATAAAGAGAGATTATTTAAACCGCGGCTGCTTCAGGTGCCTCGTAAAGCAGAGAACTGTCTCCATGAAGCAGGTACATCGCTCTCTGTGTCTTTTTTAATTATTATAATAATCTAATATCATGCGTGTCATTCTGCTACTCACTCAGAGTCACTTTCAGGACGCTTCGCCCTCCATCAGCCCGTCAGAGAGGAGGATCTCTCGGTGGATCCGGATCCAGGTCCTCACCGCTCCTCTTTATTCTAGAGACCTGATGATGATCCTCAGAACGGGATCTGACCCCCCACAGACCGGACCGTGATGGATGGTCCTCCGGTTACTCTCCGCTCTTCCCTCGTGCAGGTCTGAGGGTTTTCTGTGTTATTACCGGAGGATCCCGGTTAGCGACCTCGTTCCTTTGCGGGGTTCTCCTTGGGAACTGTGCTGCCTTCACGTGCTGCTCGGAAATTCAACACTCCTGGTTTTACGTTTGGAAAATGTCTTCTGTCTCCACGTTGTAGTCTGATTACATCGTGTTTATGTGATGACGTTTGATTAGTTACTAATATACAAAAAGATTAATCTCAAGATCTCAATGAGCAGAGACAGAGTCATATATTCAATACAATAACTTACAATCTAAACAAAAGAATCAACATAAATCATAAAATAATTCATATCCAGTAAGAAGAGTTTTCTCCAAAAAAGCTAATTTCCAAATAACATCTGAGGAACAGAAACGTGTTTATTAAATGTGTGATTAGTTTATGAGAAGGTGTAATATATATGTATTCATATATTATTGTTATTAATGTTAATATTAATGATAATAATAACAATAACTTTATTTATAAAGCACTCTTCAAACAGAGTTCACAAACTGCTCTGACAGACAAAGCAAAAAATAAATAAACTAAATATAATTCTTATATTTGCGACAGCCAGTGAAGGCAGCACTAACCATAGCACCATCGCTCCCACTCTGCTCCTGATTGGCTCAGATTAAAG
>NW_022285510.1:0-3436 GCF_004355925.1 Anarrhichthys ocellatus | reverse complement strand
ACACAAGGTAGAAGCCGTATCCCCATAAACATTCACCCTGCTCGCACAATGCATTTAGGCAGCCTGACATACAAAATGGCTGTGGCTATAAATGAGTGATGGTGAGATTCCAGTTGGCACGTGACTGTGAGGTAGTGTTACTGAACAGGATGGATGTGTGTTTCTTTTTCTTTTGTTGTGTTTTTTTTTCACAAGACATTGAAGAAAACAGAACTACATCCATGTCTTGTTGCTACAACTTGAAGGCACCCATATTTGTAACACACACCTCTGAAAGTGGGGTGACGAGGGAAGATTTTCAAGCTGAAGCAAAACCAATTAAAAAACGACGTCAGGATTTGCCAGATCAGAAACAGCTCTAACATTGAAATGGGTCTTTTATGAAAGCGATTATAACTCATAAAATTAGGCAGCTTGGTCAGTGGCCTTTTAAGCTTCAAACTATGGTGCTCTAGGTAACCATCTGGTGTCAATTTGGGACGTATGAGGGACGGTGTGTCAGTTTTCGTCAGTTTTCCTAACCACTCGGTTAGGTTTAGGAAACAATCGTGGTTGACATTAACTTGACTGACTAACGACTCACGTGACTAGCGAATCACTTGATTTGTGGGACTTACGATACTAACAAGTCACGTGACTAACAACTGACGAGTCATGACAAATATAAGTCAAGTTTGGTCTTAGTTTCTCACCCTCTTGAAAGTCCTGTGTTTTATTTGACCCATCGATCACCACTGCCGCCAGCCCTAAGCAGACCCTCACGCACTTTATTCCACCTCAAATGCATTTAATGTCTACTAATGCTGTTGGAGGGTTTACTTTGGAGTTAGTTAAAAGCCCGGTGTGCCACACACAGTCCTTAAAGGGACCTCCGCGCATCGATCTCCAATGTGAGGGGCACTGACAAAGCGATGGTATTTGCGGAACTGGATTTAGGAATGGGTTTTAATCATCCATTATTCGTAGCTATACCTAAAGCTAATGCACTGTAATTCGTAGATATCCCACAGAATCATTTCATATATTATCCAAGTAATCATGAATGAGGAAGTATAAAGTCTGCAATAACCAACACAGGGTGGGCGGGGCAGACGGTGGATGTGTTCCACAAACGATGATCTTTCAGCCAGGAGACCGCAGTTACTTCCCCGTGTGAAAGATAAGTTTGCGTTGATTTATTTGTTATGTAACTTGCGTACTTCAGTAACATCACTTTCGTAGTTATTTACACCCAAGCAATGATCTTTTCCTCAACCTAAGTGGTTTTGTTGCCTAAACCTAACAAAGTATTTCACGATTGTTTTCTAAAACTAACCAAGTTTTCTTGTCTAAATCTAACTTATTAGATTCCTGTGAAAACGAAAGCTTATTTTGAAAAGACCGTTTGCATGTAACGAGTGGAAATTGACACGTGTGGACTTGTTGCTATCTTTCTGAGGAAAACGTGTGAGAAATTAGGAGTAACTTTTCGTAAGACATCCTACAAACCATTGTGTGAGGATCTGTTCAATCAGCACACCCATCAGCGTCCTGTTGGGGGCTACTGGCTGCTCCCGGTGTGGTTAAGGTGTGTGTGACACGACACAGAGGGGCGACTGTTCTAAACAACAAAAGGTTAGCGTAGATGCTGCAGTAGCATCGGTTGTATCAAAACTGGAGAGTAGTTCTTCATCGAAAGCAGAGCAAAGAACGACACTGAGGGATTGATTGATTTAATCTCAAAACAAATTTCACATGAACGAAAACATGTTCTATTACAGTAGCTCAAAATTGATCAGAAATTACTACTGTGCTTTGCTCTTTGCAATTTATTTTGTTCTTCCTCCTCCTTGTATCCCTATTTTTACAGTACTGTACCCTGCATCTCACAAACGTGTCCTTTGTCTCTGTGATACTGTAATTCTTGTTCTTTGTTGTTATGAACCTGCAACCAGTCAAAATCTATTGAGCAGTCAGTACTGTTACTGTAACAAATAGAAAGCACGATGTTCAAGGCCATACAATTTGTTTATTGTACATTATACAGCCTACAATGCACTGTAGGCCTACTACAGTATACAATACTACAGTAAAAGGGACAAAAATCAAAGGAGTCAACATGTCATCAATGTGCTTCTTCTTGTCTTTGGGCTGGGTCAGGCCAGAGCACTTCGTCGACATCATAAGCAATATTTTCTCTCCTGAGGCAACGGGGGAAGAAGCCTCTTGTGTGCCGTATCCAGCCCTGACATGATTCCTCACCTATATCACCACAGGCTAATTCCATGGCTTGCAGCAGATTTACTCTGGTGTAGGGTTGTCTATCATACACTTTCCATCTCCATGAGGAGAAAAACTCCTCAATTGCATTCAGGAAAGGAGAGTATGGAGGGAGGTACAAGGTCATAAACTGACCATTGATGTTAAACCATTCCCTTACCTGAGCAGCTCGGTGGAAACTGACATTGTCCAGCACCATCACATTGTTGGGAATGGGATTCTCATTTAGCTCTTGACCCTGCTGCTCAAATAAAATATCTCTTAGATTGGCCAGAAATCTTAGAAGATGCTGGGTGTTATATAGCCCGAGTGTAACATGGTGATGTAGAACACCATGGTTGCTGATAGCAGCACAGATTGTGACATTGCCACTTCGTTGACCAGGGACTTCAACATTGGCCCGCTGTCCAATCACGTTTCGGCCTCTCCTTCTCCTCTTTGTTAGATTGAAGCCTGCTTCATAGACAAAGATTAACTCACGGGGTCTGTCCAAGGATTCCAAGTCAAATATTGTCTGTGTAGGAATACAATATAATGTATGTAGAATTTAGTAAGTTGTACAGAGACAGTGCTATATTGTAGAGTTCAATTAGGCCTACTGTATGCACTTCTGATTCACATACATTGTATGTACTGAAGAGTAATGTCATTCACATAGTATGTGGCAGTACTGTAGACAATCTGGATTACAGTAAATGTGTCTGAATGTACACTTACTTGCACATACTGAACTCGCAGTTCTTTCACCCTTGGTGAGTTGCGCTCAAAAGGTACTCTGTATACTTGTTTCATTCGTATCCTGTTACGATGGAGGACACGGTCAATTGTGGAAATGCTCACACTGTCGATTCCCTGGAAGTGTGTGTTGTCTTGTATCACTCGTTCCTGGATTTCTCTGAGTCGTATTGAATTATCTTGAAGGACCATGCCCACTATAACGGTCTCTTGTTCCTGAGTGAATATAGCTCTCCTTCCACCTGCATGTGTCAGCCTTGCAGTTCTACAAAAAGTAGATGTGCAGTTACAAAAAATATTCATGCAGTACAATACATACAGTAATAAACTTTACAAATGTCTATTGAAACAGCTGCATATAGTGTAGTACAGTAAATTTGCAATTACAAAAATATAGTAGCATACTGTACCTGTTCTCTTCTCTGAATGTTCTTACTATGGT
>NW_022285509.1:0-3437 GCF_004355925.1 Anarrhichthys ocellatus | reverse complement strand
CAATACATTATGATACCTCTGTGTAGATGTGTGTGTGTGTGTGTGTGGGTTGCCAGTGAAGCGTGAGCATGAGGGTGAATTGGCTAGAAGCACCGACACATTCCAAAACACAGGAGACAGATCTCATGGCCAAACCAGAACTGGGACCACACTGGGAATCACAGAGGAAGACTTCAGCGGAGAGAAAGAAGGAGCCAGTTTGGGGAAAGAAAGAGAGAGAGAGAGTGGGGGTGGCGGCGGGGGGACCACAGACTCTACAAGCTTACAGTGTGTATGAGCGTTGGCTTGAGTAATTACAGACTTGCCTGGTGTGTGGAGCCGAAAGTCTACCACAACACAGCCCAAGTGATGACACCATACACCACACAAACGCACGTGTGCACGCATACACACACACGCATACACACACACAACTGCAATTACTGTACAAAGCATTTTAACAGCTGTTCCATATCCCCATTCCTGAAAACCACTCACACATTCACGCACACTTTCCAAGCCACCCAGTGGTACAGAATGACTTGAACTGTTGCACAAGAAAGATCCTTTTCACACTGACAAATTGACATTCAAATACAAACACACAGATACACGCGCACACACACACACAGATATACAAGTCAAGGCAAGTACAGTCAATGTGCTTTAAATACACAACATACAGTATACCTGTGTCCAGTCCCCTCCTGTAATTACTGGAGCCTCCATTTTTATCAGTTGGAGCTCTCCACCTCTGCTTTCGTCAGGCATCAAGTCCTAGCCTGAGTGGAGCACTGACACCATCTGGTGGCTAATGATATCATTACATAATCTGCACACTACATACGCTTACTGACAATAAGCACTTGGATCCTGTGATAACCTAAAATGACATTGAAATGTTGTAAAGAAAAACTAAAAGAAGAAACAAAACAGGCCAAACTCAATTTCCACTCATGTGAAAATTAAGAGATATAAAGTCCACGACATGCCATTGAAGAAAGATAAGACGTCTCCAGCAGCAGGAAAGGCTAACAGATAATCTGTCCAGACCGCAGTCACTTAAAACAAATCCAACAGCGACGGCAGACGCCGGTGGTTTTGATCTTTGGAGGCGGCCACAAGGTACCAATCTATTCTCTAACTGGATACAGACAGAGAGACACAGATGGAAAAACAGACAGACAGAAAGGAAGAAACTCTAAAATGGGGTGTAATAGCATCAAAATTCATAACAGCTTGCCAAAACCCAAAGCACTTTTAACACAGACTGATGTCACATTAACTCAACCATTCATTTAAATTGACTGTGCTTTGTGCATAAAGTCATTTTACATAAATAATATAGACTTTACTTGGGCGGGAATCCGACAGAGAGAACAACACCATCCAAGATCGATTAACTAGTGGACAATCTCCCCTCGCTCTTCTCCTCCTCTCCTCTCTCACACAGAGATGTTCTCTATGTCTGTTTTCTGAGAAAGGTTATGCACTACATGTTGAGTACAGTATATATATTTTGTTCTTCTTTGTGGTTGTATAACTTAAATAAATTCTACAGCACAAATAAAACATAATTTGATTTGAATGGCGATTGTACTCATTATATACATACACATGACATATAATGCACTTCCTAACTTAAAACCCAACAGCTGCACTTGACATGCACTTCACCCTACTTGAAGTTTAATGTCAAGGCCTTGCTTTTGTTCGATCGATACACACAAAACATGCACTTTTTCCTTCCTCACACTCACAAACTATGCAGTAAGTGGAGGCACATTGATGAGTCATGGGGGGCATCTTTTTGTCCCACACGCTGTATCCATTTCTTCACTCTTCTGATCATCTACCATTTCTCATCCTCCTCCCCCTCCTGTCTCACCTCCTACTCCAATTTTACTCCTCAACCTGTCTCTCAGCCTTTCCTCTCTCCACCCCTCCCCCTCTAACCCCCCCTTCTCACACACTTATCTCCTGCTGTGAGTTATTACACACACTCTTCTGTTATCAGTTCCATGTGGAATCTGCCTCAGAGAGACATTTCCTCCTGGACTACAGTATCAGAGTCGACAGAGGGAAATGTCTGCCCTAACAAAAAAAAGACAGAAAGACAGATAGATAGATAGATGGCTGGCTAGATAGTGTCTATTTTGCTACAGCCCAATTGCTGTTACACCAATGAAGTCATTAAATTGTTCCATTCAGACAAAGACGCAGAATGACAGATGGAAGGACCTGCCAAAAGACAGACAAGGAAAGAGAGGGAGAAAAAAAGAGGCAAGAACAATATATAACATTTACAAGGGGATTAGTGTACAGCAGTACAGGACGGGAAGACCCCCACAAGTCAACTTTGAACTTGTTAAGGTAGAACATCTGTGGCGGAGCGGGAGGGATGAAGAGGAGAAGGAGGCGAGAGAGGAGAAGGTCAGGGGTAAACAGAGCGAGAAAGAGAGAAAGAGAGAGGGGAGGGGGAGGAAAAGGGAAAAGAGCAGATCAAAGCATGAGAGCTTTGTGCTACCTCTGCCGCTGTGTGTGTGTGAGTGTGTGTGTGTGTGTGTGTGTGTGTATGTATGTGTGTGTTCGTCTGTGTGCAGTGTGTGTGTGTGTGTGTGTGTCTGGTTGCGCACACGCATGCCTGTGCTCCTGGCAGACTCAGACTAGGCATTAAAATTATTGGTGCCGCCAGCATGCCGCGGCCCCCACTGAAAAGGGAGGGAGGTGAGCAGGGAGGGCAGGAGAGAGGAAGGGAGGGAGTCACCAAGTGCTAATCAGACCCATGTGTGTGTGGCCAGCACTGCTCCGAACAGCTGTTCCCATGCTGAGGACCTGGCTACCACACACACACACACACACACACAAATGTTCTGTAAAGCCATTTAGGTATAATCAGTTTGCTGTTAACACAAACACCAGCTTGGCCTGCATGAATATGCTTGTAAAAAACGTATGTATGATAGAAATCAGAACTGGTTGGTTAACTTTCTGATTTTGTCCTTTTTTGTTTGTTTGTATGTCTTTCAATTTTACAATTTTCCCTCTACACGCTTTTGCTTTTTTTAAGGATTTTGATTTTGTTTTTCACAGATAATAATGATAATATATAGGCAAAATAAAAGAGACGGAGAGACTAAGAGAGGTATGGAAGTGGCATGTCTTTTCCTCCCACTACCAGGGGATAACAGGAAAAGTCAGAGAGCAGAGGGAGGGAGCTCTGTTATTTATTCTATCAATGGAGGGAGGAAGACCCCCACTTTACACCCCACCCCATTACAGATACACACACGCATAAGAGGTCATTGATCCATCTTACTTTGCTTGTTTAGATTAGCTGTTTCGGCTTTAGTAATTGGATCTTTAGGCTGCAACAGTGCCCTCTGAAACAAGCATACTGTAGAAGGAGGATTTATTTGTGTGTGTGTGTGTGTGTGTGTGTGTGTGTGTGTGTGTGT
>NW_022285508.1:0-3438 GCF_004355925.1 Anarrhichthys ocellatus | reverse complement strand
CAGTTTTTAATCCAATGAATATAAAATATATATATCTAAAATGAAAAAGAAGTACTGAAGAAAAAACCAGAAGCCAGAGTCAACAACCAATAAACATAAAGTTTAAAATAGACAGTACATCAAGTGAGAGTTGTTAAAACACAGATATAAGATTGCAGACATCGAATAGACAAATGTTACGTTAATGTTTAAATAGTTATTATGCTTCGTTATAATAGTATATATTTTATCAATGATATTATACAAGTACAACTGTGACAGTCACCTCATACTTTTTGTACCTACATGTGGAACTAAATGATTACAAGCTTGTTGGTGCTACTCGGACTTTTTATTAACGCACAACAGTCCGTCTCGGTATATCTTCCGGAGTTTGTCTGCAGGAAACGTGTCTGTGTTCTTGTGAAAATGTATAAAGTCCAAATGCTGAGATGTTTAGTCAACCAGCGACTAACTGGTAAAGTAAAGTTTGTTCTCTTTCATAACACCACGTGTATTTTGCAGCATGTTGAATTCTAAAATGATTCATATGTTAATGGTCACATAAGAGTTGATTCAAATATTATATTATCTGCGTCCATTGATACACTGGAAAGGGGGTGCAGCGTATGGCGGGAACACCGAACCACTCTCTGCAGTCAAGTGAGCCGTTATCCGAGGAACCTCGGTCACCTCAGCCGGCGCTTGAAATGTAATATTCGTCTATTCGTGGTGCTATGTTACGGGCACTTTGATAGCCCGGATATAGACCTATAGTTGATAAATAATTTGGATTGCTGTACTCTTTGACGACGAGGAAAAAGCTACAGAGACGTCAATACCAGCGGCAAGTTTCAAAAAGACTCGCCGAGATCAGGCTGTTCTAGGAGGGCGCCATGAGCGCTGAGCCCCCGGTGCTGGTTTACTGCCGATCCCGCTAGCAACACCTCACATCTCCGAAATCGTCGGAGCAGATTTTTAAATCGGCTGAATCTTGACAAACCGACCATAGATTTGATGCTTAAACAACTAACTTCCTGCCTCAAAACATCCTAAAATTACTTTATGTGACTTAACAACAGTAGTATTTAGAAAAGTTTCAACTTCCAGTTGTGTGATTTCTCCTCCGCCATTGTTTCCTGTTGCTGGTGCAAAATACATTCTGGGATATTTGTCTGTCCCAAGTCTCTAGACAAGTCACCTCCGATGCATCCCCGCTAAAATGGGCGGAGCAAGCCACATCCGGGCATTTGGACCTGGCTTGATGTGAACTTTGAATTGGAACAGTACTTGGGCTGAGACTGATGACGTTTCACAAGTCCACGAGTTCACAAGTACAGAGAAGTACGCATATTGAGAAAGGGCCATAGTCTATTTAATTCTTCCATATTTTAAATCTGCACTGTCTCAGCTGCAGAACGGTACCAAACAGTTGGATATAAATCACTGAATACAAGCTGATCAATGATAGAATGAATTAAACCAGCGGTTCCCAAACTTTTTAGGCCACGCACCCCCTTCTACATCCCGACCGGGTTCACGCACTCCCAATTCCCCACACCTTTAAAAAAAGCAACAGAGCCTATTTATAGCCGCATAAAAATCGGACCAATGAGAGAACAGTTTGCTTGCGCGTGGCGTTTGTTTACAAGATAAAAAACACAAAAAAGACAAAAAAACTTCCTGCACCGTGCCTTCGAAAAGGTAACGGACGTACACCAGAAGATTGGCCAGATTAGCCACATCTGTAGACTGGTCTACTTGCAGAGAGTTAAAGTCACTCTTCTTCACGCGACCGACTAATGTAGCCAGGATGTCTTCGGACAAAGCATCGATGCGGCGCGACAGTGTTGCTGGACACCGGGATCATGTCCAACTTGTTTGCTTCTCTCTCTCCAATCATACATTCCACCATCTCTTTGGCAGCTGGCAAGCACACGTCTTCGGCGATTGTGTGAGGTAGCCCCTTTCTTGCTATTCTGTAACTGACCAGATATGAAGCCCCTGGTGCGTTTTTTTGTAGACACATGAATGAGACTGCAGTTGTTTTGGGCTGTTTTGTAACTCCTCCAATTTCGATATAAAAAATGTAAGGGGCTTTTGACTTGCACTGGCATGCTTGGTGTTCAGGTGGCGACGTAAATAAGAGGGCTTCAGACAGCTGTTAGCCAGAACCTCACTGCACTGCAGACTGCAAACCCTGTCTCCTAAAAAGTACGTTCCCCCAAAACTAAAATGCATTCTCAATTACGTTTGACCAAAAACGTATTTTCTCCCTGATTACGTTTGTGTTTGACTTATTACATTGACTTATTACAAATACGTTTCTAATTAACATTTTAACCCTTTAACCTTTTTTTCCCTCTCCACCACCGCCTCTCCTTCTCCCTATTACGCGGTCAGAATCCTACCACAACACGCCGCCTGTCTCCGGCAGAAATGCGCTCAACCACGCACGGGAACAACACCGAGTTGTCGGCCGAGATACCACCAAAACACCCCGCCTGTCTCCAGCAGAAACGCGCTCATCCAGGCCGAGCAACGAGGAACATTACGCGGCTACAATACCTCCACAAAGGCCCGCGTGTAAAATCCGGGAGTAACCGTGACTCTGTTAAGGGTTAGGTTTGGGTGGGGACGTGGCTTCCTAGTGGAAGTTATGGTTAGGGTTAGATGGATACAAATAAATAAAATATACTTCCATAACACCCCGCCACTCTTGGCTCATACCTCCCCAGCAACGAGGCACATCACCCGGCCACAATACCTCCATAATATCCCCCGGGTGAAATCCGGGACTTGGTTTTATGGTTCCGACGCGAGGTCTCCAGCCGCCCCCGCCGTGAGGCACCCCATCGTCAGGTCTGTCAGCCCTCGGAACAGGCCGCGGGGCAACAACTTGTGGGTGGCGGGGGTAGAGGCGAGGCAGATCACAGAAAAATAATAAAGACTAGAGTATGGCAAAGATATGTTGATGAGAAACGTATTTGTAATACGTCAAACACAAATGTAATCAGGGAGAAAATACATTTATGGTCAAACGTAATTGAGAATGCATTTTAGTTTTGGGGCAACGTGATTTTTAGGAGACAGGACTGCACCATCAGACCACCATTACATTTTTCCTCTCGCGCACCCCCTCGAGGCAGCTCGCACCACACTTTGGGAATCCCTGAATTAAACAATCACAACATAGATAGACCTTGTTATCATGACACATATAGACCTGGTTACTGACAAGTATGAAAATTTAATTATTGATAATCATGAAGTTATTGACATCAATAGGATTATTTAAAATATATCAATAACAGGGACCACCCTGGGTCCAGGGGGGTGGGGGGGGGTTAACCTTGACCTCTAGGTTCCTGAGAGCAGTCTCTAGACAAAGTTTATTAGTTCAGATTGTGTCATTGTTGTTATTGTCACATTTCAGTTTCATCATCTTTACGTGGATGT
>NW_022285507.1:877-3440 GCF_004355925.1 Anarrhichthys ocellatus | reverse complement strand
TAGAGTCATTTTCTCATAGACTTCTATACAACCAGAGGAGTCACCCCCTGGTGGACACTAGAGAGGATGCAGCTTTAACACATGAAGCACTGACTTCACTTTAAAGAAACAGGTTGTCTCCTGATTAAATCACAACAAATGTTTGTCCCCAAAAGTGTCCCGTTTAGTCCCGCCCTACTGTGCTGTGATTGGCTGTTACTGGCTACTATCACTGTCCTATAATCCAGCAATCACAACACTGTGAGAAGAGTCTATGGTGTGGATGAAGTTGTTACATTTCACCTATTTTGTGGTTGGCTAGCTAGCGAGCTAATTCCACCATGCTTTAATGCTACACTGGTTCAGAAGATGAACGCTCATGGGAGAAGTTGAGCTCTGCCAGAAAGCCCCTTCAGGATGGAAGAGCTTTAGGTTTAGGGATCTTTCCTCTGCTGAATTCAGATCAAACTTTACATTTATTTGTCCCGCTAGTAATCAACTAATAGGAAAGTTTTCCCTCCATTTTTTGTTTCTTGCTCTACGTCCATTATTACAGTAATAAATGCACATTCCCACTGAGCCGTAGTTTAGCTGAACATCATGTTTTAAAGTGCAGAGAAGCTAATAGAGACGGTTAATAAACTTTCTGTGTCGTGTGTTTGCGTTCATCTCCGTCTCTGTTTCAGGTGTTTGTGTGTAACAGTGCCAAATACAGCGACCTGGGCCAACCCTTCGGCTACCTGAAGGCCAGCACGGCTCTGAACTGTGTCAACCTGTTTGTGATGCCGTACAATTACCCCGTCCTGCTGCCTCTGCTGGGTAAGACCAACAGACCCAGGTCTGTCTGTCACCATGTGGGCAGGACCTAAAATCTAGTCATTATTATCTTTAATGAAGTATACTAATGAGCTTAGAGCTCGTGTTATGTAGTTAAGAACCTTCTGGCTATGAGTCTCCCCCATTTGGGGGCACTCTGGCTCAGCCCCCCTGAAAAAATTGTTCGGAAAATAGCCTTATTGTTCGCCAGTATTGTGGATCTGTCCAGTTTGTTTTCTGGATTAAACAGCAACGTATGGGCAACACTATCATATAAGTCACTTTTTACACACTCCAAACACAACTATAGACTACTAGTATAAGCATCTAGAAAATGTGGCATGAAATCCTGGGCAGAAATCGGCGTTATGTCTGCCTCAAATCAATATTTTCACCATGAAGCTAGCAGCTAGCCGGCTAATCCGGACATCGTTTAGCATTAGCATCACGCAGAGAACGCATACATACTGTCGGTCCTTCTCTCCGTGGACGCACAACAACGCTGTGACCGTACAACGGTCCAATGCCACTGGTCTTCACCGGAAAAAATCCATGGTTTTTGGTCAGGTTTTATGAAATATTAGTTCAAAAACATCGAAAATGCTCCGGTTCAGAGCTACCGTCATGGCCGCCAAGTGCATCCTGTTTACAGCCGAGCTGTTTCCTGTGGAAGGGGGGTCAACCCACCTCGGGCCAGCGGTCAGACTTTCGGCCAATGGAATTTTACGCACGGGGAGACGCGGCACTTCTTGCAACTTTACTGGCTGAAACTTATGTCAATCAACACCAAATTCGACGCACGCCTTCCTGAGACTCTGACGCGTCGAAGGAGGGCTTATTGACTGAAATCGACCGATGATGGGCTGAGCTACAGCGCCATACACATACAGGGACTGAGAAAATCCTATGGCCGAGAGCCAGAGACAGGCTCTGATGATGTTAGGAATCTCAAAATGATTCCTAACATCTGTATTTGGATGTATTGAATAATATGAGTGATAAAAAAAGTGAATTATATAGTATATAAAATTAGAATAGAGCATGAGAGAGAAATGAGCATTCGGCTTGAAATTCTGTACTCAGACCTCCTATTATGCTGGCCTGCTTCACTCAATCTAAGTAAAATTAGCTTAGAGAGACCACAACTCTGTTGTGCTATGACACAGGAGTATTTGTAGTCTTCACTCTGCAATAATTCCAAAAAAATGTTCAATGAAAGTGCTTTTTTTTCAGGCAAACCTGAAACTTTTTCAACTTGAGCTGTGCCATAAGTGTATCAGTTATTAACCAGTAACATATACACAATATTTACACAATTGAACACATCTCACAAGTGTTACCTGTATAGACCATCAAAATTATTAAAATAGACCTTGTAGTTTGGGTAGTTTACTCTCTTGAGTGTGGGTATGCAATTTTCGAGCAGAGGGCTAAAAATAGGGCTAGTAGTTAAAAGGTACAGCTCATAATTCATCTCTAATATCTATTTTATATTCATGTGAAAACATCTCCTTCAAACTACTGGATTCATTCTAGTTTATCACCAAAACTACATTTTACAGATGACATGTGAACACATCATAACGTTATAATGTACCTTCAGCCAGTACTCATGTTCACTGAGCAGAGCCTGAAGGCATCATAATGTAACTGAAGTGAACCTCCGTTGGTTAGCCGTTAGCGGTGCTGCTAACGTTACTAGCTCCTAGCTCTCCTCCTGTTGGTTAGCTGTTAGCGGTGCTGCTAACGTTACTAGCTCTCCTCCTGT
>NW_022285507.1:0-867 GCF_004355925.1 Anarrhichthys ocellatus | reverse complement strand
TTAACGTTAAACTTTATTTACACTCTGATGGTTAACGTTAACCATCAGAGTGTAAATAAAGTTTAACGTTACTGTCATTAATCCGTTACACCACTAATCTATAGAGAAGTACTTTGAGTTCATATTATGCTTTTTGTGTTGTGTGTTATAACTTATTTAAACGACACGTTTAATTGTTTTTTTCTTGCAGACGACTTGATCAAAGTGCACAAGTTCAAGCCGACCATCAAATGGCGTCAGTCCTTTGAGAACTACCTGAAGACGATGCCTCCGTATTACATCGGGGTCAGACTTCGTCTCTTTTTATTTTAAATTAATTTGTCCATTGGTACATGAAAGCGCTGATCTTTACTTCCTGTTCTTCTGTCCAGTCGCTGAGGAAGGCGCTGAGGATCATGGGAGCACCAAACCTGCTAGCCGACAACATGGAGTACGGCCTGAGCTATAGCGTGGTGTCCTACCTGAAGAAGCTCAGCCAGCAGGTGAGCAGCTACCTGCTGGGCTCTAATCACAGGAAAGACTCATGCACTGGAAAACAAACAAAATATTTAAGATAAACTGTGACTACAAGGTGTTTTTACTTGTGATAAGTTACGAAATCTGCCAATGGAAGAAGTACAAATATGCTTTCTTGAAATAAAATGTAATATTTATGCTTTCTGCATATAATTAGTAGTAATTACTAGTTTTATGAAGTGTTGTGTCATAATGAGCCAATTCAGAATGTTTAGTAACTAAAAACAAGTCTCTATATCTCACAGACATGTTCGTCGTGAGGTGGTTCTGTCTCATAATAAGTTATGAGATGTTTTAGTCTGTGAGCGTCGTTATTGTTCAAGTATTAACTATGGTCATGTTGTTGTTTTT
>NW_022285506.1:0-3440 GCF_004355925.1 Anarrhichthys ocellatus | reverse complement strand
TGTAAATCAACTCTTTCAATGTCACGTTAAAACATGCCTTCACAGTCGTTTCATTTCCGTTTTAAGAATGAAGAGATGTGCAACGATGTTTGATACAGTACATTTTACTGCAAATGAGTAAGAAAAGTAAAAAACAGTCACGTCATATTCAAAACAAGCTGATGACATTACACGATGAGAGTGGTTACTTATTGTTCTCCACCTTCCAAGTTGTCAGAGTTTTAAAAAATGTAAATAAATATAATAAAAAGAATGTAATGTAAATATAAAACATGCAAAAACTATTCACACAAATTCCCCAACTCCCTAACATGTTTTTTTCCCCCCAAAACATTTTTCAACCATCAGAGATTAATACTGCACCATTTCTTTGGACGGTTCTTGACAACCAAGTAGATTAAGTCCACTCATGTTGATCACATGCTCAATTACTGCGAGGCATGGACGACATCGTATCTTAAATTGACAAGAGCGGAACATATTCTCAGAATCTTGTTGATTTGAGGAGCCATGCGATTCGAAACAACGCGTGATAATATTTTGTAAACCTTCAAATGTTGGATTGCTCTAGCAACGTGGCTAGTGGATGACACATTTCTGGAGCAATATCCATGTTGTGTCATGAACACATCTCCGGCTTTTAATTTGTCGAAAAGTCCCGAGTTCAAGGTTATGCTTTTGTCACTGCTGTGCACCTCATAAGCTCCAGAGATGAACATGATGAGTCCACATGGGGCGACAGCAACCAAAAATTTCACCGTGTCATAATAGTGGACGTGCGGTTCCCCTCTTGACTCACGGTTTGGGTTTTTTTGCACATAGCACTGACAGAACTGTAAAACACACGTTGTGTTAGGATAGTGCTTCCTAAATGCTTGGGGCATGGTTGCTTCAATGGTTTCTTTGGGAAGCCACGGAATTAGAGGTTGCAGAACTTTCTCCAGTTCGTCGATCCAAAACGAGACGATCTTGCTAGCCATGCTCTCCGATACGCGAAACTGTTCGGCCAGCTTAGCAATGTCACGGTTGGTCTTTAACATCATAAGCGTCAGGAGAACTTGATTCCGCAGAGACATTGGAAATGTATTGCTAGTGTTTCCTTCCAGTGAAGACACAAGGATGTTAAATACATCCAGGGCGATACCGATGTAGTGCAAAGCCTTGTGGTCATTATCAATAAACGGGTATCCAACGTCATCATATCGAGTCATCTTATATTGAGTCGACTTATATTGAGTCGTCTTATATTGAGTCGACTTATATTGCACATCTTGCCTACTGCCCGTCTTGCAATAATCATGATCACGTTGTGTGGGTTCCACTGACTGTGCATGAACCGAATGGCGCTGTGGGTCACGGGGATTTGCAGAACTTGAGTTGCCGGCGTGGCTCGAGACAGTCGAAGTGAAGTCTGACAAAGACACAAAAGTATGATTAGAGTTAGGAGCGTAAACACTGTAGACGGATACTGTACGTCTGAATAACTCCCATGTGTATAGATGGAGGCTGACTAAACACAGTTATTGTGCCCCTTGTATCATCATTTGAGACTTGCATTGATTAGACTTACCTAGATCTATAATTACATTCAGTCTAAAACCGCATAATGTACGGTTTCCAAATTACAGTATACAATATAATATGCAATATGTATGGATGGGTATTGCCAGGATTTTATTGATACCAATGTCGATACTGATCACTTCTTTTTATAGTACTCTGCATTATTTCGTGCAAAAAAAAAAATAAAGACACTAAAAGACTCAATAATCTTATTTTTTTTTGCAATTGCTACAAATGTGTGTTGGTGATGTAAGTGAGTTTAAAGGCTGTGATCATCTCTCTACATTTGAACATATTAACCATAAGCAACACACAATTTAAACAGCACACATAACTACAGACTTGTTTTTATTTTTTAAACAAATATTACATTTAGATGCATTTACATATAAAGGAGCACACATATCGTCAGTAAAGTGAGCCCACACTTTGGGAAGTTACGCCCCGTCAGCCATGACGAGAGAGGCCGAACAAGAAGACACCGAGACGAACACACTAGAAAACAGTCCACCAGGGAATGCGGAGGCACCGTGAATATCAACATTTACATCAGACATATTGAAAAAATAGATAAAGGAGTCAAGTTACAATAAACTAACTTACCATTCACCGAAAAGTGAACCTCCATGGGGTCCGCCATTCCTCAGAGAAAGTCAACAAACCCAGCAGCCGCCTTTTGTAATCTTCTTCTTTGAGGTTTATTGGCGGTTGGTAAACAACGAATTGGTGCATTACCGCCACCAGCTGGTGTGTGGATCAGGAAGTCTAGTACTTACATTAGTACTTAAGTTGTAGCTTTTCTTCCTCATCATCTTGTGTTTTTGCTCGTCAGCAAGGCTGGAAAAGCTGAATTAGGTTAATGCGTCTATAAATAAAGTGAGGAAAGTGATGCCAACCTAAGTACGCTCTTTACAAAAGACAATATTTGAATCTTTTTCTTTTTTTGAATAAAACTTTCCTCCACATTACACTTAAAATGTAGGCAGTTTAATTATCAGGAGATCATCAAAATTTAACATTTTTTCTTTCCGTACTTCAATGTCAACAGAACTGAAGTCATTTTATTTGGACCACAGCATTTGACCAACATATCTTCTCATCTTGGCCCTTTGACCTCTTCTGTTTAACCATTC
This sequence comes from Anarrhichthys ocellatus, assembly GCF_004355925.1. Classification (NCBI taxonomy): domain Eukaryota; kingdom Metazoa; phylum Chordata; class Actinopteri; order Perciformes; family Anarhichadidae; genus Anarrhichthys; species Anarrhichthys ocellatus. The sequence goes on along the minus strand of NW_022285506.1, from coordinate 744 downwards.
AATTCGGGATTTAAGTATGACAAACAAATCAACGAGGTAGGTAAATCATACTTAGTATTTAATAAGAATGAACCAAATGTCTCTTTATTTTTCGACTGTCATTATTTAGTGCTTCATGAACTACACATCAGGGTCCAGAGAACTGCTTTTAGGATTATCATATTTTTCTAACCCTCTTATTTACTCCCTTGTTTGTTCCTCTTTTAACCCTGGAAGAGGCTTTCTCACTTTCATTGCTCTCCTCCTCACAACCTTTTGCATGTCTGCATCCGGACACCAGAGACAGAGAGGCTGCTGGACAGACCAGGCGCTATGAGCAGAGTCTGTTTCCTGTGGCTCCGTGGATGTTTTAGGGCCCTGTGTGATGTTGCTGCCCGGGCCACTCCTCGCTGGTCAGCTGCTATGTTAAGAATGCTGGATGTGCATGCAAGGTTATACACAGCAAATTTGTGATGTATGTATATTGTTGGGATTTTTCTGTCCGTGCAATAGGTGTTTCAATAAAAAAAAGTGTGTGTGTGTATGAACTCTGCAACTAACTACGGTAAAGAAAATTAATTTAGAGCTCCACACCAACTGAAAGAAAAGGGCATGAAGGTGTTTGTTTTGAGGGAGCATGAGAAGTTTACTTCTGGTGTATGTCCCATCGGCTTGGAGATGAATATAACGCATTACAGTCCAAGCTGAATGAAAGATATGTAAATCAACTCTTTCAATGTCACGTTAAAACATGCCTTCACAGTC
>NW_022285505.1:0-3440 GCF_004355925.1 Anarrhichthys ocellatus | reverse complement strand
TCTGGTTGATGTTACATCAGCATTGGTGGTTCAATGGTAGAATTCTCGCCTGCCACGTGGAGATCCGGGTCCGATTCCTGGCCAATGCATCAGCTTTTTACTGTGATTATGATATATGTAAGGGTTCTACGGAACTATTTACAGTGGGATGCAAGGGTGTACCAGCAAAACCGCTAATGGTTTCAGGTAAGCAAAAACGCTCATGGTTTCAGGTAAGTGCTGGATTCTCGGCATTTGGAAACATTGGTTGTGTTATTGACATGCTGGCCATGCAAAGCTATCAAACAAATATTTCTGGTGTTCGAGAATGTCAGTTCTCGCCTTGTCTGGCTGGTGTTCCGTCAGCATTGGTGGTTCAATGGTAGAATTCTCGCCTGCAACGCGGGAGATCCGGGTCTGATTCCCGGCCAATGCGTCAGCGTTTTACTGTGATTACGATACATGTAAGGGTTCTGCGGGAACTATTTACACTGGGATGCAAGGGTGTACCAGCAAAACCGCTAATGGTTTCAGGTAAGTGCTGGATTCTCGACATTTGAACACATTGGTTGTATTCTTGACATGCCGGCCACACGAAGCTATCAAACAAATATTTCTGGTGGTCGAGAATGTCAGTTCTCGCCTTCTCTGGTTGGTGCTACATCATCAATGGTAGAATTCTCGCCTGCCACGTTGGAGATCCGGGTTACCAGAAGTGGCCTCTCCAATAATAGAATCACTTGTTTTCCAATAATTCTAGTTCAGATGCTCTCCTGCATAAGATTCTGCCACCTTAAATGCTGCACAGCAATCCCTGAAAGAACAAATATAGACAAAGTATAGCCATGAATGTTAAAGCAGTCATATCAACCATGTGTGGCCCAGTGTATATGGTCATGAAAATAAAATGAATGCAAAGGGATTTTCTGTTGTCAAACTGGAAATATGAAAAGCAATGTAAGTTGTGATCATGAGCTGTTTGTGTCACCAATGATAATAAAAAGTACTGATTATAATTGACATGACTACCCACTGGTATTGTGCCTTCTCTTGCTGCCGGGCACAACCTTCAATGCACGGCAGAGTTTAATTGATCCTCAGTGTAGCCATTAAATTCTCTGGCTTCCAAATGAAGAAGGGATAGAGCTGAAAGTACTTTGGGGAAGGAAGATCAGAGATGCTGTCGATTAATTCTGGCTGGGGAGGGAGACGCCGCAATGACACCATCTTCATGAGGTTGCGCACAGGAAAGGAGCCTGGCCAGAGACCCAAGGATTCCAGCTCTGTCTTCATCCAGATCCTCTGCTGCTGTGAACAGGTCCACTGGCTGACTTCATGGTCATAGCCAGGGAGCTGTGGAAGACGGGTAGGGACAGCTAACAGCCTGGGTAATGGCTCACCTAGTCAGACAAGAATAACTTTTTGGGTGCGACTTGATTTGATCTTTTAGACATAAATGCAACCAAATGAGAAAACATTCTAATACTAACTTGGATCTCTCTCTGCAGTTGACAGCTCTGCAGATGTCTCAGGAGAAATCAGGGGTGCCTCTGACACTATAGAGAATATTAAACTTATTGACAGTAAGATGAAGCAAGAATGTAACATGACATCTGCACTGTAGTCCGTGAAACTCAGCAAGCTGGACACTGGAGTGCGGCCTACTTTTTGTCCGAATACAGTGCACCAGTACCTCATTTACAACAATGAAACAGACTTTAATAGTTTTGATGGACACTACACATGGATATTTTTAAGATGCAAATACAGGTCAAATAATGCACACCAGGGACTGTGACAGTCGCCTCTGTTGATGGACGACCTGCTCCCTCTGGCAGCAGACACACGAGCTCCTGGGGAACAGGCACTGGTCTCTTTACAATTAGAGCAGCGGCTGCAAGGAGAGAAGGATCACAAAACATAATCAATGGTTTATAACAGATATGAGCACAGTGAATATGATGCGTTTAAATGTTGGATGCATTTACCTTCTACTTGTGAACCCTTCAGATGAGTTGGTGCAGCTAGTGCAGCAGATGATTCTACAATGGGAAAAAAACCTTGTAAGTCATTTATATTTTGACAATATACAAACACTACTGTTAGTATCGTTACTTCACCTTTCTCAGCCTTATTCAATGAAACAGACAGTTTCTCACATTAATATATAAAGAATATACTTCATTCATACATTTTGTTTCTAGTTTAGTGAGCTTACGACAATATTAAAAAAAAAATTCTTTTACATATATTTCCATCAAACTTACACACTTAGACACTTCGAGAACTATAGTTCCGCCCCTTGAGGTCAAGCTCAATCAATTAGATCGTTTCTGCATCCGGACGAGCTCTGCCTCTTTGAAATATTTGCTTAGTAAACTCCAATCTGTGCCCTGCTGAGTACACTTCTGTGCGTAAGATCTTTTCTGTGGTCTTTTCTCTCTCTCTCTCTCTCTCTCTCTCCATACTCTTCTCTATGCTCCATATTCTCCATGCACTTTGTATATTTATTACAGACGAATGGGCAGCTTGCTGCTGGAGGACACACACAGACACAGAGGTAGTAGACGTATCTCTCGACAGAGAGCGACAGAGGAGGCATGGAGAAGATGACAGAAAGAAGAGTAGTATAAGAACGAGAAGGGGGGTAAGGGAGAGCAAGATGGAGTAGATGGAGGAGTAAAGAAGAAGAAGAGAGAGAGAGACGGAGAGCCTCCAAGTAGCTCTTAAACTGCTTCAAATTGGTCATTAGTTTAATCAGGGGGAATAGCATTGCAGAAGCTTGCTCCATTAGGGGGTATGGTGACTCCCTGCCCCCTCCCCTCTTTCTTTCACTTCCTCTCTCATCATTTCTTCCCTTCCCCCTCTCATGTGCTTCTTCTAAGACCCGTCCATATTTTTAGTGCTGCTCGAGAAGCAAAAAGGCAGACACTTCTCTCCTCGTTGTAAATCTCCCTACCTCCTAACCACCGTGGGTGTAACAGCTTTATTAGGTATATGGTTGTGTTGCCACAGATACGTTGCAGCATTTTGACATTGATATGACAGCTTTTGCGAGTCTTAAATCTCCTAGGGAGGAAAGTTGTGATGCTTTCTAAGAGTAGTATCGACTCAAACGTATTCTTGTCAAAGCAAGTTCATGCATGGATGTATTATTTACCAAGACTTTACTGCACCAGAACAAATCCCAAACAATCTCTCACCAAAGTATTTGAGGTTGATTCTTGCAGGACTAAAATCAACCTGTAATCTAGTCTACTGGCCCGGCAAGGCTAGTTTTTGTATTATGACGCTGGTGATTAAAACCGCAATCAGTATCCACCCAGAAACCTTCCACTTGTTAGTCACAGTAGTCTTGGGGAGGCTGAGTCATCGGATCTTCACAGTCGCAATATTTATTTTCCTACCATGGCAAAGGCATGACCCGCCCTGCTCTGCCTGTGGTTGGCTGACCACAGAAC
>NW_022285504.1:0-3442 GCF_004355925.1 Anarrhichthys ocellatus | reverse complement strand
AGCCTCTGCTGGTCTGGGGGGATGCCTTCCTTGTCCTGGATCTTGGCTTTCACGTTCTCGATGGTGTCGCTTGGCTCGACCTCAAGGGTGATGGTCTTACCGGTGAGGGTCTTCACAAAGATCTGCATGTTTGCACCTGTGAAAGAATAAGATTCAACGTTACTCATGCCCATTCATTAAAAAAAAAAAAAAAAAAGGACTATAGCTAAAATGATGGTATTTTAGTGGGTATCAAATTCATTTGACCAGCTTATATTACAATTAAATTGTGGCACTCCTTTTAAATACAACATCTTACATCTAGTTATTATTATTATTATTATTATTATTATTATTATTATTATTAGGCCTGTCAGAGGTATACATGGAGTGTTAACTCGCTTTATACATATTTTTTGCATACAGTATACAGCCGCCATTATTCGGGTCCTCGTTACTTATTACTTTATCTTCAGCATCACGAACATACTGGTAGGAGGCCGTTGATTCGAGCACCAGCGCCATTTTAAAATAAGGTAGCCATTGTGTGCCTTCTTTTTGTTGAGCTAACGTCACCCGCTGACGGACGATCCACCTAGAAACGTTGTACCATTGTTACTGACGTTGGTTAACGTTTGCACCCGTGTGTCGCGTTATTGTTCAACTTGACGAGTGATAAATAAAGTAAATAAAGTAGCACGTTATTTGTAATGACGGTCATCTAAATTAACGTTAGCTAGCTACATTATTCGTTTAAGACGCGCTATTGACGTTGCGTCATCGTTGTTTACAAAGCAGTTAGCTAACGTTAGCCACTAAAGGCAAAGCTAACACAATTATGGATTATGAATAGTTTACGGAAGCTGTACATTGATGGAAGAACTACAGCAGATAACCTAAAACGTTACATGTTTTAATACGACCGACTGTACTTACAATTTGTTTCAGTATTTTGTCCTGCTGTCGCTCGTAACACCTCCCTCTGTCTGTGCAGTTGCCAGGGGGAACAGGAGTTTTTATACGGGAGACGCGTCATCTAGCAATATTCATCCGCACTTGAAAATAGTTCCCATTGCTAGCATACCGTATGGTTTATGCCTGTTACTTATTGAGCCAACTCTGGGATTGTCAATCATCCAAAGATTGTACGACAGGTTTATATATATATATATATATATATATACTGTATATACTGTATATGATGCAGGCTGTTGTCATACATTTAATAAGCGTGTCTCCTGAATTCTTGCGATACATCCTCCTCCTGGACTTGATCACATGATCTTGATGCACGATCTGAAGCGGAAGAAGTCAGCAGAGCTACATGAAATGCCTTTGGCAGGATAAACAGCTGACACCCGATTATCCAGATAACTGTGTTGAGCCAGTCTAGTTTAGGATTAGACGGTAAATACCACAAAACAATCGTGCTATCCATAATCCACACTACTTTCCTCACTGGACACTATAGTGTCCTTTCTTGTGGGTTCAAATGCAGGAAACATTCTCAATGCTTGAGGGACAATTTTTGTCAATACTGTATATGCACAAAGGTCATTACACATTTATCTAGTTTACATGTGAGGCTGCACAGTGAAAACAATCAGTTTTCTGCCACTGATTCATGCTAATGTCTTGATGTTTTCCTGACCTTTAACATTTGTTTGTTTTTTTGTGCTATGCATGTCCATGCCCAACCTCAGCACACTGGGCCCCTTTCATGGCGGCTAACACCCAGGACATTAGACAATCTACATATTTGTACAGAAATCTGATATGAATAGGCAGCACATTTTAAACATTTTAAGTAATACAAAAATGTCCCGTCCCCCCCCCCCCCCCTTATCTCTCTTGGAACAAAAGAAATGCAAAGTTAATGTTTCCTTCTGCTGAAAATAATTTCCGTTTTAGTCAAATAAAGTCCTTGTGCTATTCAATTTGCATGTGCTAAGTCCAAACATTGTATATTGGCTCTTCTCTTCCCTCTGTCTATTGAAAGCATTTCCCCTGACTAACAACACTCTTGTACCAGCAGAAGAGCACGCCTTTTCTTTTATTCATTTTAGTACATTTCCTTCTTCCCCATTGGTTCTTTAATCGCTTTTATGGACCCATCATACCTCTGGTGTTTTTTTTTTTGCATTTCCTCTATGTGTCATGTCAACCTCTGGACAGTAGATGGCGCCACACCCTCATGAACAGAAATTAATTCTACCTTTCCAAGTGTTTTGTGATTCAGCAGCTAAACCCTCTGCAAGGATTACTGCAGTTCATTCACTGACGAGGATCATTATTAGTTTTAATTTACCCATCATTTATCCCCTTATCTACAGAGTAGACATATACATACATGTGTACATCATATCCGAATCTGACATGGAAATCAGCCAGCTCGGGGCAGCATCTTACTAAAACAGTGGGCTTTTATTTACTCAAGACACACTGTGCTTGACATGGACACTCAATTAGTGATAGCATGAGCATTTGTTAGTTATACAAATGCCAGTTTTTGTTTTTCCTTTTTACATTGCTTCTCACATACACCATAAAACTAAAGTTATGTTTTTGATGGGAGAAATTACATACAGATTTGTATGGCAGAATAAGGGCAAGGAAACCATTAGAAGCATGTTTTCTTGAAGTTCCTAATTCAGCTGGGGAGCTGTTATAGGCTGCTGGATGTTTCCAGACCTCAGATTGCCATCACTAAGGACTGGAGAATTAAAGTAAACTGTGCCGTTTAAAATGACTGCGAATAATTAAACTACAACAGCTTCGCTAGAATGAGAAATGGAAAAGGTTCTGCTCTCATTTATAGTTTGTATTTCTGCTCATTTAGGTCTTAATTTATAAAAAAAAAAAAAAAAAAAAACCACTAAATTGGTTCAGTTTTATCATGCATTTCTATCAATTTATGGCAGTTAACAGGTACCCAGTTTAACATGTGCATATAGCATAATTATATATATAAAAATGCACCTACCCAATTACTGCTAGAAATTAGCAGTTTATAGTCACAACAGTGATTATTAGGAAATAATTACCCTTCTACATTACTACTGATAAAATATTGCAGAACTTGAGCTTTAATTATTGACACGTCTCCTGAACGAAAGGGTTTTACCCAATTGGTTTCAGCACTGCTGATAATATAGATAAGCACCATAATGAACACCACCAAGAAATTCAGTTTAATTATTTATTATGTGATGTGACTCAAACTTTTGGCCATGTAACGGTTAACACTTTTGACATGTGTAACAACAACTTTGTAATACGGCAAGTATAGCATGTCATACATAGCACATTAACTTGGGGAAATAAGATTAAGAATATGGAATCATGAATCACTTTACTGCCCTCCCCTCAGACGCAGGACAAGATGGAGGGTGGACTCCTTCTGGATGTTGTAGTCAGAGAGGGTGCGGCCATCTTCCAGCTGTTTGCCAGCAAAGATCAGCCT
>NW_022285503.1:0-3442 GCF_004355925.1 Anarrhichthys ocellatus | reverse complement strand
CTTCTCTCAATTCACAAACACACACACACAGACACATACACACTAACAATCATAATCATGTGCACACACAAACACACACACATGCACAAATGTGAACAGACACAAAACAGGGGCCTTAGATTCAAGCTGCAGCTCCACACAACAGCTGTCGACAAGGCCTGCATAACTAAACACACAGAAAGCAGCACAGAGACAAAAGTACCACATGTGCTGCACACACTCACACACACAGTCAGACATTTAGACAAGCACACACACAAACATACATGAACAAATAGAGCAAAGAGACATGAGAAACTGAGCTTATAGACTGGAGCTGTTTCAATCAACTGTAATAAACTCAGAGTCAGAGCATCATCCTGTAGGGCCACACACACACACACACGCACACACACACACACACACACAGACGTAAACACACACCCAGACACTGGTACAGACACAGACACAGATAGAACCAGAGTCATTATAGCCTGCAGTGATTCTAATGAGAAGTGAAAGGTATACAGCCAGGCCATTAGAGAGGACTGCTTCAGAGAATAATATTAATCGTCATAACAAGCATCCAGGAGTGAGCCGACACAGCCTCAGTCTCACACACACACAGACCAGGGCCACTTTGCTCTAGAAGAATGATTGCTATTTTGGCGGCCCAGTGCTTAAAGTGGCAGAGGTAATTTATGCAACTGACACATCCAGTATGCAAATATGTGGCCGGGGTGTGGGGCGTCGTGTGTCGCGGCGAGGAGAAACCAGCCGCCTGAATGTCGGAGAACTAAAGTGCAATTATCAGGCTATTACGGCGGGAGGACGGCTGGGAGGAAAGAATCATACAGTTTTTCTGGAGCGTTAATTTGATTTCTATCAGCGCCGTTCCCTAAGCCTCTCTTCCTCTTTAAAATGCCAGAGGAGAGCAGACATATGCAATGTTTCTTTGTTTTACCACAACCTTCTCAATTATCAGCTGCTATTCTTCTTGTCTCTCTCTACCTGTTACAACTCCTACCTGCTTCCTGCTTGGCAAATGTATTTGTTCAATTCGAAGACCTTTACATAAGACACAAGGCATTACGTTCAGTTTAGTTTTTCTTCAGCCTTCTCTACTCTGGTTGCTCCCCCAACCATCTCTCCTCCCTCAGCCTCCTAAACCTGCAGTGTTACCTTCTTCACACTTCCTCTGAGTCTTTGTCTCTACATCCTGCACTTACTGCCCCAGAATCCCCCTCAGGCTCCATTCATCTGTCAGTGCAAACGGAGGCATTCTTTGGCAGCCAACGATATCGTCCGAGCATCTGAGGTTTAGGAGATGTGTGGGTGTCCATGTGTGTGTATGGGAGGGCATGCCATAAGGAGTTTGCTTGGGAAATGTATGTCTTGAGAGACTGAGGTAGGAAGACTTGAGCTGGTGCAAACTGTGATCGCACACAGCACCTACACACTGTAGCACAATGCAGTCATTTGCGTGACAAATGTGCTTCTCTGTCAAGGAATATACTTGAACAAATTGACCCTGTGATGCATTCTGAAAAACAAAGGTTTCCCTGCATAAACATTAGAGCATAGCTGTGTAAAGAAAGCCATAATAGATTCAAAACCTTTCAGATAAACAGACGGATTATTTGTTGATTTATGGTTCGAGAACATTAAAGTTATCCTAATTCTAAAGATGAATAAACCATTTAAAAATCCATTGTACTATCTGACCATTTTCCCAAAGCCAAAAACGGGGCAATTTGACATTTTCGAGACATGGTTTTGCACAGGATGGAGAAGACAGAATACTCTCACAAACCCACTACAGTGAAAACATCACAAATACATCACGTAAACACATGTAGTTACATGAAATTACAATCATTACAGAAGACGAAGGAGGGTGTATGTGCTGTGGTCTTTACCTGCAGGAGGTGCGCCCCTAGGTGCTGCTCAAAGATGTCAGCGGCTAGAGAATGACATGATCGTCTTACTGCAGAGAGAAAGTAGACAAACACACATCAGACACTGACTGACATAAAAATGTACTTGATACCACATGTTCAAAGCTTTGAGAGTGATCATCAAAAGTGTCATTATGAAGGGACTGTCTTCAGATTCCTGGTCGCTCTTACCACTCAGTCACAAGTCTTAGTTTTCCATCTTAAGTACAGATTTGAGACGGTATCTGTCATACTACCACGTACTACACTGCAGAGTCAATACATTTGCAGTTAATATAAAAGACTTAAATATATAAGTAATACATATTGCTACGCTTTAAATTAAAAATGTTGTAAAAAGAGTTTTTGAGGGGAGTTTTGCAGCATGTTGTTCCTCTCTCTCCGCTGATTGTCATCTCTCTACTCATACTAAAAAAGCTTAAAGATTGATTTGTTTGTATCCCTCCATTTTGTAGAAAGTGAAAGAAAGATCGCAGCAGGAAAAGAGATGTATAATGTGGGGCTTGTTTTCTCAAAAACTGAAAAACTCCAAGAAAAGCTGGGTATTGTAACTCAGTGGACATTTACAGACTTGTAGGGATCAGGAAGGGGCTAGCAATCAACTCGGCAGTTACTCCCCTTTCTGATTGGGTTAATATAGATATGGCAAGTAATTATTCAAAATGATCTGTAAAGATGACTTGTTCATCAGTGACTGTAATGACTGTAATGATGTTGCATCTAAGTATTTAAATCTGCAGTGAAATGAAAAGCAAAACTTGAACAAATCAAGTCTGATATACAGAAGAATCGACCGAAGCGGCTGCATGTCTGAAAGAAACTGAGCATAAGGAGAGTGTGCCATGTGACGCAAACCACTCAATTGCCAGCAGACACGCAAAGAAACACACACACATGCACACACACACACACACACACACACACACACACAGTGTCTGCATCGCCACTCTTAATGCATCCCAAACACAAGCTATCAGAGCTGCTTCAGTGCCAAAGTGGTGCTGTTTACCAAGGCAATTACAATACAAATAGAGTTGGAGGTGGTTAGGTGGTGTGGGGGGGGGAGGGGGGGGGGGGGGGTGAAGATAGGTACGAGAGGAGCAGAGAGGGTATGGCAGGGAAAATGAGAAAACACTAAGGAAGGCGAGAGTGATCACTTTCTCCCAGGCAAACCTGGGCACGAGGGGCTGCAGTGACGTGGAAGATTAATTTAGCAATCAGTCCTATTTACTGTTTTATGTCAAAAAGAGTGGGTGACAGTGTGTGTGTGTGTGTGTGTGCGTGAGTGTGCGTGCGCACCAGAGAGTGTATGATTGCAAAAGCAGGGACCATACGTGAGAAGTAATCTCACTCCCAACAGGGCTGCTTTTGAACACAATGTTCCTTATCCGGCAGAAACAAACTATGTATGTGTGTACGCGAAATGTGTGTACAAGAGCATATGAATGTGTGCATGTGTGTGCACGACTTTAAGGATCATCGGATATCTGTGTGTGTGTGTGTGT
>NW_022285502.1:0-3442 GCF_004355925.1 Anarrhichthys ocellatus | reverse complement strand
TGTAAATCAACTCTTTCAATGTCACGTTAAAACATGCCTTCACAGTCGTTTCATTTCCGTTTTAAGAATGAAGAGATGTGCAACGATGTTTGATACAGTACATTTTACTGCAAATGAGTAAGAAAAGTAAAAAACAGTCACGTCATATTCAAAACAAGCTGATGACATTACACGATGAGAGTGGTTACTTATTGTTCTCCACCTTCCAAGTTGTCAGAGTTTTAAAAAATGTAAATAAATATAATAAAAAGAATGTAATGTAAATATAAAACATGCAAAAACTATTCACACAAATTCCCCAACTCCCTAACATGTTTTTTTCCCCCCAAAACATTTTTCAACCATCAGAGATTAATACTGCACCATTTCTTTGGACGGTTCTTGACAACCAAGTAGATTAAGTCCACTCATGTTGATCACATGCTCAATTACTGCGAGGCATGGACGACATCGTATCTTAAATTGACAAGAGCGGAACATATTCTCAGAATCTTGTTGATTTGAGGAGCCATGCGATTCGAAACAACGCGTGATAATATTTTGTAAACCTTCAAATGTTGGATTGCTCTAGCAACGTGGCTAGTGGATGACACATTTCTGGAGCAATATCCATGTTGTGTCATGAACACATCTCCGGCTTTTAATTTGTCGAAAAGTCCCGAGTTCAAGGTTATGCTTTTGTCACTGCTGTGCACCTCATAAGCTCCAGAGATGAACATGATGAGTCCACATGGGGCGACAGCAACCAAAAATTTCACCGTGTCATAATAGTGGACGTGCGGTTCCCCTCTTGACTCACGGTTTGGGTTTTTTTGCACATAGCACTGACAGAACTGTAAAACACACGTTGTGTTAGGATAGTGCTTCCTAAATGCTTGGGGCATGGTTGCTTCAATGGTTTCTTTGGGAAGCCACGGAATTAGAGGTTGCAGAACTTTCTCCAGTTCGTCGATCCAAAACGAGACGATCTTGCTAGCCATGCTCTCCGATACGCGAAACTGTTCGGCCAGCTTAGCAATGTCACGGTTGGTCTTTAACATCATAAGCGTCAGGAGAACTTGATTCCGCAGAGACATTGGAAATGTATTGCTAGTGTTTCCTTCCAGTGAAGACACAAGGATGTTAAATACATCCAGGGCGATACCGATGTAGTGCAAAGCCTTGTGGTCATTATCAATAAACGGGTATCCAACGTCATCATATCGAGTCATCTTATATTGAGTCGTCTTATATTGAGTCGTCTTATATTGAGTCGACTTATATTGCACATCTTGCCTACTGCCCGTCTTGCAATAATCATGATCACGTTGTGTGGGTTCCACTGACTGTGCATGAACCGAATGGCGCTGTGGGTCACGGGGATTTGCAGAACTTGAGTTGCCGGCGTGGCTCGAGACAGTCGAAGTGAAGTCTGACAAAGACACAAAAGTATGATTAGAGTTAGGAGCGTAAACACTGTAGACGGATACTGTACGTCTGAATAACTCCCATGTGTATAGATGGAGGCTGACTAAACACAGTTATTGTGCCCCTTGTATCATCATTTGAGACTTGCATTGATTAGACTTACCTAGATCTATAATTACATTCAGTCTAAAACCTTATAATGTACGGTTTCCAAATTACAGTATACAATATAATATGCAATATGTATGGATGGGTATTGCCAGGATTTTATTGATACCAATGTCGATACTGATCACTTCTTTTTATAGTACTCTGCATTATTTCGTGCAAAAAAAAAAATAAAGACACTAAAAGACTCAATAATCTTATTTTTTTTTGCAATTGCTACAAATGTGTGTTGGTGATGTAAGTGAGTTTAAAGGCTGTGATCATCTCTCTACATTTGAACATATTAACCATAAGCAACACACAATTTAAACAGCACACATAACTACAGACTTGTTTTTATTTTTTAAACAAATATTACATTTAGATGCATTTACATATAAAGGAGCACACATATCGTCAGTAAAGTGAGCCCACACTTTGGGAAGTTACGCCCCGTCAGCCATGACGAGAGAGGCCGAACAAGAAGACACCGAGACGAACACACTAGAAAACAGTCCACCAGGGAATGCGGAGGCACCGTGAATATCAACATTTACATCAGACATATTGAAAAAATAGATAAAGGAGTCAAGTTACAATAAACTAACTTACCATTCACCGAAAAGTGAACCTCCATGGGGTCCGCCATTCCTCAGAGAAAGTCAACAAACCCAGCAGCCGCCTTTTGTAATCTTCTTCTTTGAGGTTTATTGGCGGTTGGCAAACAACGAATTGGTGCATTACCGCCACCAGCTGGTGTGTGGATCAGGAAGTCTAGTACTTACATTAGTACTTAAGTTGTAGCTTTTCTTCCTCATCATCTTCAGTGTTTTTGCTCGTCAGCAAGGCTGGAAAAGCTGAATTAGGTTAATGCGTCTATAAATAAAGTGAGGAAAGTGATGCCAACCTAAGTACGCTCTTTACAAAAGACAATATTTGAATCTTTTTCTTTTTTTGAATAAAACTTTCCTCCACATTACACTTAAAATGTAGGCAGTTTAATTATCAGGAGATCATCAAAATTTAACATTTTTTCTTTCCGTACTTCAATGTCAACAGAACTGAAGTCATTTTATTTGGACCACAGCATTTGACCAACATATCTTCTCATCTTGGCCCTTTGACCTCTTCTGTTTAACCATTCAATTCGGGATTTAAGTATGACAAACAAATCAACGAGGTAGGTAAATCATACTTAGTATTTAATAAGAATGAACCAAATGTCTCTTTATTTTTCGACTGTCATTATTTAGTGCTTCATGAACTACACATCAGGGTCCAGAGAACTGCTTTTAGGATTATCATATTTTTCTAACCCTCTTATTTACTCCCTTGTTTGTTCCTCTTTTAATCCTGGAAGAGGCTTTCTCACTTTCATTGCTCTCCTCCTCACAACCTTTTGCATGTCTGCATCCGGACACCAGAGACAGAGAGGCTGCTGGACAGACCAGGCGCTATGAGCAGAGTCTGTTTCCTGTGGCTCCGTGGATGTTTTAGGGCCCTGTGTGATGTTGCTGCCCGGGCCACTCCTCGCTGGTCAGCTGCTATGTTAAGAATGCTGGATGTGCATGCAAGGTTATACACAGCAAATTTGTGATGTATGTATATTGTTGGGATTTTTCTGTCCGTGCAATAGGTGTTTCAATAAAAAAAAGTGTGTGTGTGTATGAACTCTGCAACTAACTACGGTAAAGAAAATTAATTTAGAGCTCCACACCAACTGAAAGAAAAGGGCATGAAGGTGTTTGTTTTGAGGGAGCATGAGAAGTTTACTTCTGGTGTATGTCCCATCGGCTTGGAGATGAATATAACGCATTACAGTCCAAGCTGAATGAAAGATATGTAAATCAACTCTTTCAATGTCACGTTAAAACATGCCTTCACAGTC
>NW_022285501.1:0-3442 GCF_004355925.1 Anarrhichthys ocellatus | reverse complement strand
CTGAACTGTTCTACTGTGACCAGCTGTGACTGAACTGTTCTACTCTGTCCAGCTACTGCTGTCGTCCTGGTCCAGTAGGAGACAGTAGAACCAGGTCACTTCCTCTCTCTCTGTAGGAGGGAGAGCCCAGGAGCAGCACATTGATCCAACACTTCATTGACACGTTGAATAAAGTCAACATGAGCAGCACCTCTGTTCTGGTGATGGTACATGCTCCTCCTGTCCCACGCTGTACAAGTCTGTCATAGAGCCTTCATGACTAGAGTCCAACGCTTTCTCCACATCAATAAACAAGAGAAGACTTCACCATGTTGTGTTTGGTGGACATGTTTGTTAGTTAAAGTGTGAAGGTATATACATGGTTGGTTAGATTTCTACTCAAGGTGGAGTGTTTGTGAAGGAAATGTAGTATTCTTTGATACAGAATACGACAGAGTAATGAACTTAGACAGCTGCTGACACAGATGCCTCTCTCGCTCTCTCTCTCTCTCTCCCTCCCCCCCATCCCTCCCTCCCCTCGGAGCATGCGCAGTGGGCTGTTCTTCTCTTTATTTCCGTGTTGTGTTGCTGTCAGCAGCAGAGTGAGGTGGATCATCAGTGACGGTAAGTGTTGTTTAACCGCTCGGTACCGGTACCGGTACCATCGGTACCGCCTCCCCGGTCCTCCGGTTCCTCTCAGCGGCTCTCTGCTGCTACTGAAGCCGCTCACAGGAGGCCGTCGGCCGCCGGAGAGCACCGCGGATCACCGCTGTTTGTTGTTTCCTGATTCAATCAGTCAGCGCTAACAGGACCACACTTCCGGTCAGAGTTTCACAATAAGAGTTCGAAATGTGACCCAAATTTATTGTTTCTTTTGAAAAGTATAAATACCGACATAAACAAACAGTGCATTTAGACACTCTTCTTCTGTGGTGTCTTTGCACATTTTAACGATAATATTCGTATTGTTTTAATGTGAAAAACAGAAGTAATAAATATTGATGATGCTCTCTGATGAAAAGCTAACAATTTTAAATCATTTAAATCTGATTCTTCAGCTGCAGATATACATTTATTTTGAAGGGGCATGTGTTTATTTCCTGTTAGTGAGTGTGAGTTTAAATGGAGTCACTTCCGGTCATGATGAAGATGATGATGAGTTATGAGATGATTATGGGATGGATCAGGAAACCAGAATCCATTCACTTTATAGCTGTTTTAAGCTGCTCACACAGACACAACTGGTACTGATACTGCATGTAGTAGTGTATATATATATATATATATATATATGTGTACAATAACTGAACTTTGTGCTTGGTGACCTGCTGTGACACCTGTGTGGAGGGGTCCGCCATAAACTCACCTGGAGTCACCTAACACGAAGAAGAATAAAATGATCAATAAGTATTTACAGACTTCCTGTCTGAGGTTCTAATGACGTGTCTCATCACCAGAAAACAACCAAAGAAGAACAGAAGATGAAGAACAAAGTCAGCAGCACTCAAGGTAACACACACACACACACACACACACACGCACACCTGGGCCCCGTTCCTCGTACGTAGCTAACTGAGTTAGCCGGATACTTTTCAGGATAAGATGATGTAGATCAGGCTTTTCAGTTCCACGAAGCAAGTTTGGCAAAATCACCATGGCAACACATCCATAAGCTTGAAGCTGCTCCAGCGCAGGCTAACTGAAGGTAGCTGGATAAACTGCCACTCCCCCGGAAAACATGGCAGCTCCTGTCATATACGGTAGTCTAATGCGCTTGCGCATATACCGGAGTTCCGGAAATGCATGTAAAGTGAGACACACGGTGATCCATTAAAGCAGCTGAGCAAACTAAGAAGCCTCTATTGCATTAATGTACAGCTCCCTTCCTCAGAGATCCACTGATGAAGGAGGATATTAGTTAGATTAGCGTTTTATAGGGAGAGAGTTCTTCCACATCGCCAAGATCCGTTATCACATCATGATGACTTCCTATACGAGCGCTATCCATTCTGCCCACAAGGAATCATTTATTTACAGACCTTCTGGAGCATACATTGAACGCCACACGCTGCAGCCGAGCACTGATGTCTCACACACTGGATGCAGCCTTGAGCTGTTCTGCGAGTGGTACATTGTTGTACAGTGTCGGCGATGCGGAGAACATGGGGAAAGCCGCTGCATGCCGTGCTGTTGGTAAAGTTTATTAGGCGCTTAATAAACTTATGGATGTGTTCATTACATCACCATGGCACATATTGTACTGACTCAGCATTCTGAGTAATGTGTGTGTGTTAGTGTTTACTTGCTCCCATGTCCTCTTGATGGCTGCGTTGCATACATGAGGGTTAAAGCACTCATAATGATATGACAGTGTTATTAGTACACCAGCATATCATTACTGTAGAACATGATGAAGGTGGACTCATGATAAGAACAGAGAGAATCACACACTATTGATCTTCACTGCTTCAGTTGATTGAATGTCTGATGATGAATAATACACACACACACACACTGATCCGCCCACACACAGATTCACACACACAGATTCAAACTAGTTCTATATGGTGATCTACACATACATGTATATACACATATATAGTACATGATACATGAGCGCATACAGTACATATATCCTCATATTAATGAGGATCAGTAGATGCTCTTTGGGCTTGTTTTTATCTTATTGTGAAAGAGTTGAGATCATTATTGTCGCTATAGATCTCATTGGATGATGCATTCATTAAGCCTACTGCCAGCAGCTCATTTAAAGACATATCATCTGATTGATTGGGGTGATGAGGCATTAAAATGAGCCGATACATTTCCCAACACTTACACATTTAACGTGTCTGTGATATTTTGCGTGCTTCTTGTCTAGCCCTCGCAGCGGTGGAGGTGTTATATTTTGCCGTGATTATGATCTTGAATTCCTCATATGCGTTCATGACCATCTCCTGCTCTTCAGTGGAGTAAAAAGAGGCTCTTTCTTTGACTTTATTTAACATTGTACTGTTAGAAAATCATGGTTTCGGTGATCGACGCTTCCCCCTTTTGAAGCAGGACGGGCACGCGCAATTATCCTGATCCTGATCGTCTGGTTCCAATTAACGAGACTGTTTGAGAGGATCAGCCTTTGAGAAACCGAGATAGCCTGACATCAATCATCAGGTTAATTTAGGCTGGCTAATAAGACATTTGATGGACTTAGTTGAACCACATACGAGGAACGGGGCCCTGGTCCACCTGGGGGAAACCCTGCTCTCTGATTGTCTCTCTGTTCACATCAGTTTAACCTCTGTTAAGGATCGATAACCCTGGAAGAGCATCAAGGGTCACCAAAACTCTAACACTAGTTAACAGTTAGCAGCACTAGTAAACAGTTAGCAGCACTAGTAAACAGTTAGCTGCATTATTAAACAGTTAGCTGCATTAGTAAACAGTTAGCTGCATTATTAAACAG
>NW_022285500.1:0-3442 GCF_004355925.1 Anarrhichthys ocellatus | reverse complement strand
TTTAGACAACTAAACTACTTTGTTAGGTTTAGACAACTAAACTACTTAGGTTTATACAACTAAACTACTTAGTTAGGTTTAGACAACTAAACTACTTAGGTTTAGACAACAACACTACTTAGTTAGGTTTAGACAACTAAACTACTTAGTTAGGTTTAGACAACTAAACTACTTAGTTAGGTTTAGACAACAACACTACTTAGTTAGGTTTAGACAACAAAACTACTTAGGTTTAGACAACAAAACTACTTTGTTAGGTTTAGACAACTAAACTACTTAGTTAGGTTTAGACAACTAAACTACTTAGTTAGGTTTAGACAACTAAACTACTTAGTTCGGTTTAGACAACAAAACTACTTAGTTAGGTTTAGACAACAAAACTACTTAGGTAGGTTTAGACAACAAAACCACTTAGTTAGGTTTAGACGACTAAACGACTTAGTTAGGTTGAGACAACACTAATTAATTTGGTCTTCGTTGCTTATATCTTCATTAGATCATGATAAAAGCTAATCCATTTTTTTACAGTGTATATCGTTGCTCAGTGGGCTCTTTCTGCCCAAACAAAAGCCTCAGTGTGATTTAAACATGTTCAGCGTATCTACCGGGCCTCCTGAGTGGGACACATAGACACTCACACATCCACTCAGACCCTCTGGGATCGGGTCCAACTCTTTTAATTAAAGCATCCAGCATCCACGTCCGCCACGCTGGGCCCAGAAAAACAATAAAGGTGTCCAATAAAATCAGACGCGGTCGCCTCGTTGGGATCCGCTGACTCTTGAGAGTTTTCTCTGCAAACACTCGACCCAATGGATGTCGGGGAGAGCGAGGCAATGAAGATGACCCTGCAGGAATGCTTTTAGCTGCCAGACTTCCCTCTTGTTACCACCCTCTCTAACACAGGAGAGGACAATGGGGGAGATGGAGTCCTGTAGGACACTCAAAGCAGACATTTTGATCTCTCCCTGAAAACAAAAAAAACCTTTCAACAACGCCTCCTGGTAAAAGCACCCTCTGGCTTTCTGTTGGTGTGAGGACAGAAAACCCTGTAATCTAAAAAAAAAGAACTGGACTCATGATTACAGTGTTTGAGTTGTGCTGTGTGAAAGTTGCCTGCTGAGCTCCGACTGCCTGATATTCAAGTCCAGGTGGGAGGGATGTGACCTGTCAACCTCCGAGGTTGCACTTTAAGACTCCAAGAATATATTCTGTTTGTGCATTAGAGGAAATAAATCAGACGTAAACTGAAAGAAAATACAACCAGCGCTGTCAAGTTTTCCTTTTGCATGACTTTGCCCGAAGACTGAATCGGGGGGGGGGGGGGGAGGGGTGTTATTTTTATTTATATATATATATATATATATATATAGACTGTATATGAAGTGGACGTAGTCATCATTACGACACCAATTGGTTTGTAGTCGTTATGCAGCCTTTTATTTATTTATTGGTTTATTTGATAAGGGACAGTGCACATTAATAAAAATGTTTCTGTAAATGCACCAGTTAGCCAAAAGGCTATTTTTCATCTGTAGTTCCACCCTTGAGTTTGGCAATTTCGCCGTCGTCATCTCGAATTACGCCCGTCGCCATCTTGTTTTTTTTGCAACCAGTGAACAGGAAGTGACCATTTCTGGACTGGCGAGGTGTGACGTAGAGATGTCGTATAAGTCTCTGCTAGAGACCTGTCAATCACTGTGTAGCCCCGCCCCTAAAGCATCCCTGATATATTTGAAATAGTCACGAAATGCGATATTTTGGTAGCGCGTTCAGGGACACATTGTCCGGTTTTTTTTGTTTCGCTCGGGACGACATTACGTTACAAAACGAAAGTTAGGAATAAATTAATATGTACAGTTAGGTTTAGGCAACATAACCACGTAGTTAGGTTCCACGTAGTTAGGTTTTCAAAAACATGTTTTATTCTACATGTCTTGGTGTGGCCGTTGCTTGGACTCATGGATGTGTTTAATTTGTGTCTCCACCACGGAATAGGATCCTAGTTAACTTTCTATTTGTAGTGATTTCGTACTGATGTCACGAAAAGATTAACAATTGTTGTCCATATACACAAAAACCAATAGATTGCATTTTGTGAGCGGCCATGATACTGGGCTGATAATAACTTTTAATAATTGGTAAATGTTACTGCTTCTTGCTAAAAGAACATTTTGAATGCAGGACTTTAAATGGAGCTCTATCCAGACGTGGTTTTGATACTTAACCTGCAGGATTTGAATTATTCTTCTTCTTCCACCTCTGCTCCTTATTACCTTCCCCCAGTCGGCGGCTCCGTCTGGCCTCGGTGTTCAGGACGGAGAAAACTCCTCGGGTCTGATTTCACTGTTAGCTGGAGCTCTAATGAACCCCGCGGGGACTCAAAGAGGAGGGAGAGGAACCCGCGGTAGGGAGGAGATCCGGGTTTTAACCGGCAGCTTCTCTCTGGAGGAGACAGTCGGTCCGTCCAGAGACATTCAACATTTCTACTTTTGTTTGTTTCAGAAAACATTTATTTCATTGGTTTTAATACTCGTCTCTTATTTAGTGAAAGGAATTATCACATTGATGTGATTGTTTGACGGCAGACTGGAAAATATGTGAACCTGCCCTTTAATAACAATAAATCTAAATGTTAATAAAGTGCTGTATTAAAACACAAAGCCAAGAAGCACTGACATAACTGACATTTGTGTTATTACTTGTAGTAATGGCAATAGTACTCATTTTATAAGCTGTTGTACATATTTCATAACTTTATTACTTACACCACTACAATACATTGTATTAATATCTTAAGACTTATCATAATATTCTGCTCTATTTGTATTTTTAGATGTCATACTGTATGTCTCCTCAGTGTATATTTCAAGTACATTATATTCATAACTCAAAGTGCTTTACAAAAACACAAAGCCGAGGAAATCAAAAGATCAGAGAAAAAAACTCATGAATTAGAAAACATAATTAGATCAATATAAAATAAAAATGAGAATTTTATTTTCAAATCTTTACAGATACATTCTTTATAATATATCTTGTAGGAATAATAGTGTTGGTAGTAAAAACATACCAAATACTACAATATTTGTATCATTAATTTGTAAAATCATATCGTATATTTTTTGGCAATGTTCCATTTCTTCCACTGTATGTATGTATATATACATACATATATATATATATATATATATATATATATATATGTATGTATGTATGTATGTATATATATGTATGTATGTATATATATATGTGTATGTATATATATATGTGTATGTATATATATATATGTGTGTATGTATATATGTATATGTATATATATATGTATATGTATGTGTATATGTGTGTGTGTATATATATATATATATATATATGTATATATATGTATATATGTATATATGTATATATGTATATGTATATATGTGTATATATATATATATAT
>NW_022285499.1:0-3443 GCF_004355925.1 Anarrhichthys ocellatus | reverse complement strand
GCTACTCCTTCGCGTCGAAAGGAGTCAGCTGAGGTGGTTCGGGCATCTAATTAGGATGCCTCCTGGACGCCTCCCACTGGAGGTTTTCCAGGCACGTCCAACTGGGAAGAGACCCCGGGGAAGACCCAGAACACGCTGGAGAGATTATATCTCCCAGCTGGCCTGGGAACGCCTCGGGATCCCCCAGAATGAGCTGGAACATGTTGCCGGTGAGAGGGAGGTCTGGGTCGGCCTGCTTGACCTGCTGCCACCGCGACCCGACCCCGGATAAGCGGTGGAAAATGGATGGATGGATGGATGGAATGCTTAACAGCATTCCAACAATAACAATACTAGTTCCTTAATGAAAATTGTAAGGTGTAGTGATTGCTGTTTGTCTTAGAGCAACATATTTTGATGATTATCGGGATAATATCGTTAATCACAAATATTTAAACCAGGATAATCGTCCCATGCGTACCTCCCTATTTTGTCCGTCTGATAAAAAACTGCTAACCTCAATTTGCTGTGTTTGGCAAACAGGGCTGACTCGTAGTAGACCTGGCTCAGCCCTCCTCCAGCCAGCCCTCTCTGACGCTGGACCAGGCCAGCCAGCATTTGCAGAGTGCCGTAGCCGAGGTCCCGACTGTCCCGGACCCTGTAGTGGGCTCTCAGTGCTGTTTCAATGTGGGAGAGCTGGGAAAAGGAAGGTGAATGTTTAATGTTCCTGTCACCTGCTAGAACATTTATTATACTGGGAAACAGAGAAAATGAAGAGCTTTGTTGTAGTACTTAAAAGGTATATGTTTTAACAGCTGCGTGTGTGCCTTTAAATGACTCACTTCATCTGTATCAGTGGATGTTATGTCCCCACACTGTGTGATGAACTCAAACACATCTTGTCTGGTGGGTCTGAAACCACTGCCAGTAAGTTCCATGCTGCCGCTGCCCAGAAGCAAAGTAGAGCCCAGTGTGTCCTGCAGCAGCTGCACACAACCACAGACAGGATGAATTAGTATCATATCCCTGAGGACAAAATCAGGAGATCTAACAGTCTGACAGTAAACAAACTAAAAGGCTTTTGAGATGAAAAAACTTGTACCTGAACGTGTTTAACCAGAAACTCCAGAAAGTTGCCCTGCTCTAAAGAGAGGAAATCTTTGACATGGAAGTGTTTGGTCAACTTTCTCTCCAAAGAGGCCATGTGGGCCAAAGTGATGGCTGTGTTCTGAGAGGACAGGCTGTCTTTAAGGTACTGCTTCACTTTGGCTGAGAGAGACAAAGAAATCATAGACTATCATAGTCTGGACCAGACACATCAAGAGGACATTATCAGATTAGTTCATATGTGGGGCAGAAACACTATATCCTGCATTAATACCTTCACTGGGGAGGGAGGTGGTGGGTTTGTCCTCACTCTTAGTTTGTTCTGTGGTGTTGGGTGCCTTGTCTTTGGGCACCAGGTCCAGTGGGACGGCCAGCGAGCCTCCACAGATGGCTAGCTGAAACAGAGCCTTTGCCAGCCGGTTACCCGACACCTGCAGAAGGAAGCTCTGGACGTGCTGGATTGGAAATTAAACAAAGGTATGTGTCACAGACATGGCATTACAAATGACTTTTGAGAAAAATATCACATCTGACCCACTAGAAGTGTGTAGTGGTGTCTGTATTTCTGTATTTTCTCTTTTCTTATTATTTAGCTATGTTCAAAACTCTTCTAGGTCAGCAAAGACAATTTGGATTCCTCGTGATGGTGTAACCTCCAGATAGGGGGATACACGAATGGATCATCATCCATCCATCTTCATGATTATTAAAAATGCCTACTATGTTTGATAAGTTGGATAAAGATAATTTCAGAACATGTACAAGTAGACGACTGTCATAAAGAGTTAACCCACAAATCTAATGTCGAGCCAGAATTCATTAGATAAAATTAACCTTTTATTTGAATTCCTTAACGATTAAGAAGAAAGAAGAAACACTTTATTGATCCACGAGGGCGATCACTTTCACTTTTACTTACACATTATATACACACACACACACACACACACACACACAGGGTTGAAATACACACACATGCACAAACAAGAACTATGCAGAGGAATTAATGGAGATGTCAGAGCGGGGGGCTGGACAGGCAGTTGGAGGGTTCAGTGCCCTCGACAGTGACCCTCTGGTTTCCAAGCTAAGTTCCCACGGACTGAACTACTGCAGCAGGGTTAAGGGTGACATTTTGTTGTTGAACTGGAGAGGAGCTCTGTAATTCTTTGTTATCCCCTCAAGGCTCATGGTGGGAGGCTTAGCAGAATTAACACCCAGCAGCTTAAAGTAGCAATTTAAGGACACAGAACCGGGGTGTCATAACCAATGAGCTCCCAAAAGCCTCGACACAAAACCCCCACACTGCCACTGAGCCAGCGTGTCTGATGCTGCTGAACAAGCATCAGATAAATTAACAGAATACACCTGTCGGTGTGTAGAACCCACCTTAGCCATCTTGGGACTGAACACCCCCTCTGCGTTTGAGAAGACTGCCAGCGACACCTCGGCTGCCGGCATGGAGGCGTAATTTCTCCTGAGGTCTAGGCTGCCTGTGGAGGAGAAGGAACCTGCTCCTTGCACCGGCTCCAACACGCTCTTTTTTATCTTTCTCAGCCGCTCGTAGGTTTCCTCCTCCAGCTCTTTCTGGATGAGCTCCCTGGCTTGCTCCATGATGGAGTGTTCACATCGACTCACCTTCAGTATGGTCTGAAGGGGACAGAGAAGGATTGTTAAACAAGCAGAGTTTCAAGTTTTATAAAAACAAAGCAGGGTTTATTGAAAGCCCGGTGGCCCGCTGTACCTAAGTGGACTCCCTGTCTGGCTTTAGCATTGGGAAAATGTCTTTATGTTTTTTGAACCAAAATGTGTTGTAGAAGTATCAAACTCCTTTAAGCAATAACTCAGTGCGCAGGTTGTGTGTGTAATATTAGCGAGTGTGCGATCAAGAGAGCGAGAGCTTGTGTGTGGCAGTGAGAATGAAGTTAGCATAACACTATAGCTTTGAACGTAGCAGTGCTGTGTGTGTACGGTTCAGGCTATTGGTTGGTTAATAAATGCAGCAACTCCTTAAGACCCAAGCTAAGTTCCCATGTCTTTCTTGCCACTTGCTGATTAAAGTGACTGTGTGATTTTTTTTTTTATGGAACTGAATAAGAGTACTGCTGTTGCAGGGATTTACTGAATCAGATATAGTGAAAAGGAAAATAACTGCAGAATTTAAAAAAAACAACTAGAGAAAAAAAAAAAGGATAAAGTTTGAAAACACTTAGAAAAAAAAACGAGAAAAATCAATTTTCTTGGTGAAGAGGGAGCTGAGCCAGAAGGCAAAGCTCTCAATTTACCACTCGGTCTACGTTCCTACCCTCACCCATGGTCACGAACTCTGGGTCGTGACCGAAAGGACAAGGTCGCGGCTA
>NW_022285498.1:0-3443 GCF_004355925.1 Anarrhichthys ocellatus | reverse complement strand
TAGCCGCGACCTTGTCCTTTCGGTCACGACCCAGAGTTCGTGACCATGGGTGAGGGTAGGAACGTAGACCGAGTGGTAAATTGAGAGCTTTGCCTTCTGGCTCAGCTCCCTCTTCACCAAGAAAATTGATTTTTCTCGTTTTTTTTTCTAAGTGTTTTCAAACTTTATCCTTTTTTTTTTTCTCTAGTTGTTTTTTTTAAATTCTGCAGTTATTTTCCTTTTCACTATATCTGATTCAGTAAATCCCTGCAACAGCAGTACTCTTATTCAGTTCCATAAAAAAAAAAATCACACAGTCACTTTAATCAGCAAGTGGCAAGAAAGACATGGGAACTTAGCTTGGGTCTTAAGGAGTTGCTGCATTTATTAACCAACCAATAGCCTGAACCGTACACACACAGCACTGCTACGTTCAAAGCTATAGTGTTATGCTAACTTCATTCTCACTGCCACACACAAGCTCTCGCTCTCTTGATCGCACACTCGCTAATATTACACACACAACCTGCGCACTGAGTTATTGCTTAAAGGAGTTTGATACTTCTACAACACATTTTGGTTCAAAAAACATAAAGACATTTTCCCAATGCTAAAGCCAGACAGGGAGTCCACTTAGGTACAGCGGGCCACCGGGCTTTCAATAAACCCTGCTTTGTTTTTATAAAACTTGAAACTCTGCTTGTTTAACAATCCTTCTCTGTCCCCTTCAGACCATACTGAAGGTGAGTCGATGTGAACACTCCATCATGGAGCAAGCCAGGGAGCTCATCCAGAAAGAGCTGGAGGAGGAAACCTACGAGCGGCTGAGAAAGATAAAAAAGAGCGTGTTGGAGCCGGTGCAAGGAGCAGGTTCCTTCTCCTCCACAGGCAGCCTAGACCTCAGGAGAAATTACGCCTCCATGCCGGCAGCCGAGGTGTCGCTGGCAGTCTTCTCAAACGCAGAGGGGGTGTTCAGTCCCAAGATGGCTAAGGTGGGTTCTACACACCGACAGGTGTATTCTGTTAATTTATCTGATGCTTGTTCAGCAGCATCAGACACGCTGGCTCAGTGGCAGTGTGGGGGTTTTGTGTCGAGGCTTTTGGGAGCTCATTGGTTATGACACCCCGGTTCTGTGTCCTTAAATTGCTACTTTAAGCTGCTGGGTGTTAATTCTGCTAAGCCTCCCACCATGAGCCTTGAGGGGATAACAAAGAATTACAGAGCTCCTCTCCAGTTCAACAACAAAATGTCACCCTTAACCCTGCTGCAGTAGTTCAGTCCGTGGGAACTTAGCTTGGAAACCAGAGGGTCACTGTCGAGGGCACTGAACCCTCCAACTGCCTGTCCAGCCCCCCGCTCTGACATCTCCATTAATTCCTCTGCATAGTTCTTGTTTGTGCATGTGTGTGTATTTCAACCCTGTGTGTGTGTGTGTGTGTGTGTGTGTGTATATAATGTGTAAGTAAAAGTGAAAGTGATCGCCCTCGTGGATCAATAAAGTGTTTCTTCTTTCTTCTTAATCGTTAAGGAATTCAAATAAAAGGTTAATTTTATCTAATGAATTCTGGCTCGACATTAGATTTGTGGGTTAACTCTTTATGACAGTCGTCTACTTGTACATGTTCTGAAATTATCTTTATCCAACTTATCAAACATAGTAGGCATTTTTAATAATCATGAAGATGGATGGATGATGATCCATTCGTGTATCCCCCTATCTGGAGGTTACACCATCACGAGGAATCCAAATTGTCTTTGCTGACCTAGAAGAGTTTTGAACATAGCTAAATAATAAGAAAAGAGAAAATACAGAAATACAGACACCACTACACACTTCTAGTGGGTCAGATGTGATATTTTTCTCAAAAGTCATTTGTAATGCCATGTCTGTGACACATACCTTTGTTTAATTTCCAATCCAGCACGTCCAGAGCTTCCTTCTGCAGGTGTCGGGTAACCGGCTGGCAAAGGCTCTGTTTCAGCTAGCCATCTGTGGAGGCTCGCTGGCCGTCCCACTGGACCTGGTGCCCAAAGACAAGGCACCCAACACCACAGAACAAACTAAGAGTGAGGACAAACCCACCACCTCCCTCCCCAGTGAAGGTATTAATGCAGGATATAGTGTTTCTGCCCCACATATGAACTAATCTGATAATGTCCTCTTGATGTGTCTGGTCCAGACTATGATAGTCTATGATTTCTTTGTCTCTCTCAGCCAAAGTGAAGCAGTACCTTAAAGACAGCCTGTCCTCTCAGAACACAGCCATCACTTTGGCCCACATGGCCTCTTTGGAGAGAAAGTTGACCAAACACTTCCATGTCAAAGATTTCCTCTCTTTAGAGCAGGGCAACTTTCTGGAGTTTCTGGTTAAACACGTTCAGGTACAAGTTTTTTCATCTCAAAAGCCTTTTAGTTTGTTTACTGTCAGACTGTTAGATCTCCTGATTTTGTCCTCAGGGATATGATACTAATTCATCCTGTCTGTGGTTGTGTGCAGCTGCTGCAGGACACACTGGGCTCTACTTTGCTTCTGGGCAGCGGCAGCATGGAACTTACTGGCAGTGGTTTCAGACCCACCAGACAAGATGTGTTTGAGTTCATCACACAGTGTGGGGACATAACATCCACTGATACAGATGAAGTGAGTCATTTAAAGGCACACACGCAGCTGTTAAAACATATACCTTTTAAGTACTACAACAAAGCTCTTCATTTTCTCTGTTTCCCAGTATAATAAATGTTCTAGCAGGTGACAGGAACATTAAACATTCACCTTCCTTTTCCCAGCTCTCCCACATTGAAACAGCACTGAGAGCCCACTACAGGGTCCGGGACAGTCGGGACCTCGGCTACGGCACTCTGCAAATGCTGGCTGGCCTGGTCCAGCGTCAGAGAGGGCTGGCTGGAGGAGGGCTGAGCCAGGTCTACTACGAGTCAGCCCTGTTTGCCAAACACAGCAAATTGAGGTTAGCAGTTTTTTATCAGACGGACAAAATAGGGAGGTACGCATGGGACGATTATCCTGGTTTAAATATTTGTGATTAACGATATTATCCCGATAATCATCAAAATATGTTGCTCTAAGACAAACAGCAATCACTACACCTTACAATTTTCATTAAGGAACTAGTATTGTTATTGTTGGAATGCTGTTAAGCATTCCATCCATCCATCCATCCATTTTCCACCGCTTATCCGGGGTCGGGTCGCGGTGGCAGCAGGTCAAGCAGGCCGACCCAGACCTCCCTCTCACCGGCAACATGTTCCAGCTCATTCTGGGGGATCCCGAGGCGTTCCCAGGCCAGCTGGGAGATATAATCTCTCCAGCGTGTTCTGGGTCTTCCCCGGGGTCTCTTCCCAGTTGGACGTGCCTGGAAAACCTCCAGTGGGAGGCGTCCAGGAGGCATCCTAATTAGATGCCCGAACCACCTCAGCTGACTCCTTTCGACGCGAAGGAGTAGC
>NW_022285497.1:0-3443 GCF_004355925.1 Anarrhichthys ocellatus | reverse complement strand
TAGCCGCGACCTTGTCCTTTCGGTCACGACCCAGAGTTCGTGACCATGGGTGAGGGTAGGAACGTAGACCGAGTGGTAAATTGAGAGCTTTGCCTTCTGGCTCAGCTCCCTCTTCACCAAGAAAATTGATTTTTCTCGTTTTTTTTTCTAAGTGTTTTCAAACTTTATCCTTTTTTTTTTTCTCTAGTTGTTTTTTTTAAATTCTGCAGTTATTTTCCTTTTCACTATATCTGATTCAGTAAATCCCTGCAACAGCAGTACTCTTATTCAGTTCCATAAAAAAAAAAATCACACAGTCACTTTAATCAGCAAGTGGCAAGAAAGACATGGGAACTTAGCTTGGGTCTTAAGGAGTTGCTGCATTTATTAACCAACCAATAGCCTGAACCGTACACACACAGCACTGCTACGTTCAAAGCTATAGTGTTATGCTAACTTCATTCTCACTGCCACACACAAGCTCTCGCTCTCTTGATCGCACACTCGCTAATATTACACACACAACCTGCGCACTGAGTTATTGCTTAAAGGAGTTTGATACTTCTACAACACATTTTGGTTCAAAAAACATAAAGACATTTTCCCAATGCTAAAGCCAGACAGGGAGTCCACTTAGGTACAGCGGGCCACCGGGCTTTCAATAAACCCTGCTTTGTTTTTATAAAACTTGAAACTCTGCTTGTTTAACAATCCTTCTCTGTCCCCTTCAGACCATACTGAAGGTGAGTCGATGTGAACACTCCATCATGGAGCAAGCCAGGGAGCTCATCCAGAAAGAGCTGGAGGAGGAAACCTACGAGCGGCTGAGAAAGATAAAAAAGAGCGTGTTGGAGCCGGTGCAAGGAGCAGGTTCCTTCTCCTCCACAGGCAGCCTAGACCTCAGGAGAAATTACGCCTCCATGCCGGCAGCCGAGGTGTCGCTGGCAGTCTTCTCAAACGCAGAGGGGGTGTTCAGTCCCAAGATGGCTAAGGTGGGTTCTACACACCGACAGGTGTATTCTGTTAATTTATCTGATGCTTGTTCAGCAGCATCAGACACGCTGGCTCAGTGGCAGTGTGGGGGTTTTGTGTCGAGGCTTTTGGGAGCTCATTGGTTATGACACCCCGGTTCTGTGTCCTTAAATTGCTACTTTAAGCTGCTGGGTGTTAATTCTGCTAAGCCTCCCACCATGAGCCTTGAGGGGATAACAAAGAATTACAGAGCTCCTCTCCAGTTCAACAACAAAATGTCACCCTTAACCCTGCTGCAGTAGTTCAGTCCGTGGGAACTTAGCTTGGAAACCAGAGGGTCACTGTCGAGGGCACTGAACCCTCCAACTGCCTGTCCAGCCCCCCGCTCTGACATCTCCATTAATTCCTCTGCATAGTTCTTGTTTGTGCATGTGTGTGTATTTCAACCCTGTGTGTGTGTGTGTGTGTGTGTGTGTGTATATAATGTGTAAGTAAAAGTGAAAGTGATCGCCCTCGTGGATCAATAAAGTGTTTCTTCTTTCTTCTTAATCGTTAAGGAATTCAAATAAAAGGTTAATTTTATCTAATGAATTCTGGCTCGACATTAGATTTGTGGGTTAACTCTTTATGACAGTCGTCTACTTGTACATGTTCTGAAATTATCTTTATCCAACTTATCAAACATAGTAGGCATTTTTAATAATCATGAAGATGGATGGATGATGATCCATTCGTGTATCCCCCTATCTGGAGGTTACACCATCACGAGGAATCCAAATTGTCTTTGCTGACCTAGAAGAGTTTTGAACATAGCTAAATAATAAGAAAAGAGAAAATACAGAAATACAGACACCACTACACACTTCTAGTGGGTCAGATGTGATATTTTTCTCAAAAGTCATTTGTAATGCCATGTCTGTGACACATACCTTTGTTTAATTTCCAATCCAGCACGTCCAGAGCTTCCTTCTGCAGGTGTCGGGTAACCGGCTGGCAAAGGCTCTGTTTCAGCTAGCCATCTGTGGAGGCTCGCTGGCCGTCCCACTGGACCTGGTGCCCAAAGACAAGGCACCCAACACCACAGAACAAACTAAGAGTGAGGACAAACCCACCACCTCCCTCCCCAGTGAAGGTATTAATGCAGGATATAGTGTTTCTGCCCCACATATGAACTAATCTGATAATGTCCTCTTGATGTGTCTGGTCCAGACTATGATAGTCTATGATTTCTTTGTCTCTCTCAGCCAAAGTGAAGCAGTACCTTAAAGACAGCCTGTCCTCTCAGAACACAGCCATCACTTTGGCCCACATGGCCTCTTTGGAGAGAAAGTTGACCAAACACTTCCATGTCAAAGATTTCCTCTCTTTAGAGCAGGGCAACTTTCTGGAGTTTCTGGTTAAACACGTTCAGGTACAAGTTTTTTCATCTCAAAAGCCTTTTAGTTTGTTTACTGTCAGACTGTTAGATCTCCTGATTTTGTCCTCAGGGATATGATACTAATTCATCCTGTCTGTGGTTGTGTGCAGCTGCTGCAGGACACACTGGGCTCTACTTTGCTTCTGGGCAGCGGCAGCATGGAACTTACTGGCAGTGGTTTCAGACCCACCAGACAAGATGTGTTTGAGTTCATCACACAGTGTGGGGACATAACATCCACTGATACAGATGAAGTGAGTCATTTAAAGGCACACACGCAGCTGTTAAAACATATACCTTTTAAGTACTACAACAAAGCTCTTCATTTTCTCTGTTTCCCAGTATAATAAATGTTCTAGCAGGTGACAGGAACATTAAACATTCACCTTCCTTTTCCCAGCTCTCCCACATTGAAACAGCACTGAGAGCCCACTACAGGGTCCGGGACAGTCGGGACCTCGGCTACGGCACTCTGCAAATGCTGGCTGGCCTGGTCCAGCGTCAGAGAGGGCTGGCTGGAGGAGGGCTGAGCCAGGTCTACTACGAGTCAGCCCTGTTTGCCAAACACAGCAAATTGAGGTTAGCAGTTTTTTATCAGACGGACAAAATAGGGAGGTACGCATGGGACGATTATCCTGGTTTAAATATTTGTGATTAACGATATTATCCCGATAATCATCAAAATATGTTGCTCTAAGACAAACAGCAATCACTACACCTTACAATTTTCATTAAGGAACTAGTATTGTTATTGTTGGAATGCTGTTAAGCATTCCATCCATCCATCCATCCATTTTCCACCGCTTATCCGGGGTCGGGTCGCGGTGGCAGCAGGTCAAGCAGGCCGACCCAGACCTCCCTCTCACCGGCAACATGTTCCAGCTCATTCTGGGGGATCCCGAGGCGTTCCCAGGCCAGCTGGGAGATATAATCTCTCCAGCGTGTTCTGGGTCTTCCCCGGGGTCTCTTCCCAGTTGGACGTGCCTGGAAAACCTCCAGTGGGAGGCGTCCAGGAGGCATCCTAATTAGATGCCCGAACCACCTCAGCTGACTCCTTTCGACGCGAAGGAGTAGC
>NW_022285496.1:0-3444 GCF_004355925.1 Anarrhichthys ocellatus | reverse complement strand
AGACCAATCTCAAAACCAGGCAAATCCATCCAGATGTGCACAGTCAGCATAAAGACAGCACTTGGGTGACCATCAAAGGGAAAGACCACAGTGACCTACTAATAGGATCCATCTACCATAGCGGAAGCCCATCAACTGCCATCCCGCGTGACGACGATCTTCATGCAACTTTACAGTGGGCAGCTTCAACTCCCCACACACACAAACTTCTAGTCGGTGACTTTAACCATGGTCCCCTACACCCGAACTCCCGGAAAACGCAAGTCCAAGCGGCCCAGCCACCAAGTTCATCGAGTGTATCAGGGACTGTTATTACCATCAGCATGTCACTCAGCCTACCAGATATGGGGCCAGCCAAACACCCACTAGAGATGACTTGATCTTTACCAACGAAGGCGATATTGTTGAGCAACTATCCATTATGGCACCCACAGGAGCAAGTGATCATGTGGGAATCTCATTCAGACTAGTCTTAGGAACCAGCTCCTCTACTTCGTCAAAGCCTACCTACAACTACAACAAAGGTGACTATGCAGCTATGAAGACTATGCTTGACATCAACTGGGAAGACAGGCTAATGGGGAAAAACACCCAGGAAATTGCCGATATACTGGAACAGACCATTCATGATGCCATGGTGAAGTGTATCCCCCTGAAGGCGAACAACCTGGGCACGACAAGGAAGAAAAAAGCACTGTGGTTGAACAAACAGGCTCTAAAAAAGGTAAAGAGAAAGTACCACACCTGGATACGATACCTAAATACCAAAGACGGCCAGGACTACCAGATATACATCACAGCAAGGAACGAGGCGACTCATGCGGCATGAAAGGCTAGACGGGACTTTGAGCACAAGCTGGCAAAAGACTCACGCACCAACAGCAAAGCCTTCTGGAACTTTGTGTAGCCTGTTCAACACAAGCCTAGCCACGGTGAGGTACCCGTACAGTGGAAAACGGCAACAGAAACCCCCATCTTCTAAAAAGGCGACAAGTCTGACCCAGCAAACTACAGGCCTGTCTCACTTACGTCGGTAGCATGCAAACTCATGGAAAGACTGATTGCTGAAGACATCAGAGAGCACCTGAAATCCAACGAGCTTCTATGCAAGCAACAGCACGGCTTCACGTCTGGCAGATCAACAGTCACTAATCTACTGGAAGCAATTGACATCTGGACTGAAGCCCTTAGTTACAAGCTTCCAGTCGATATTCTCTTCCTAGATAACGCTAAGGCCTTTGATACAGTTCCACATGAGAGACTTCTCCTTCAACTTTCAACTTTTGGCATCCAAGACAACATACTTCAATGGATCCGTAACTTTCTTACCAACCGCAGACAATGAGTAGTGGTAAATGGACAATTCTCTGATTTTGCCAGCGTCAACAGCGGGGTACCTCAAGGCTCAGTACTTGGCCCATTGCTGTTTGTACTCTTTGTGGCTGATATACCGGATTTCCTCAACAACTTTGTCCTGATGTTTGCCGACAACACTAAGATCTTTGAAGTCATATCACAGCTACATGACATGCAGCACTCCGGTCTTCAGTGTGATTTGGACCATCTGCAATCTTGGGCCCAAACAATGTGCATGTTATTTCATCCAGATAAATGCAAAACAATGCACCTCGGGAACACTAACCCACAATGCACATACACAATGAGGAACAATGATGGCACAATCCACCAGCTTCAAACCACACAAGAAGAGAAAGACTTGGGTGTAATTATCGACTACAATCTTTCATTCTCTAGGCCCATCCAAAGGTATCCAAGGCCAACCGAGTTTTAGGAGCGATCAAACACACGTTCAAGTCCTTAGATCAAACATCATTTCTTCACCTGTACAAATCCTTGGTACGTCCACACCTCGAGTACGCCTCAGTCGTCTGGTCGCCCAAACTCAAGCGGGACAAAGATGCCCTGGAACAAGTTCAGAGACGTGCCACAAGACTAGTGCACGGCCTCTCGAACTTCTCATACCCAGAAAGACTTGCCAGCCTCAACTTGCCAACGCTAGAATTTCGACGCAAACAAGCCGACATGGTCCAAACTTTTAAAATACTGAAAGGAATCGACAGCGTACAGTCTGACAGATGTTGTGATGTATGTGGCAATACTATGTTTAAGAAATCCTTCAGCACCACTACGAGAGGTCATGATCTGAAACTACAGGTACAACACCAGCCTGGTCCACGGAAACCTTTTTTTTCAAGTAGAACAACACCAGTATGGAACAGCCTGAGTCAAGAAACAGTTAGTGCCTCCTCAGTCAATGCATTCAAGACCAGCCTAGGGAGAGAATGGCAACACCATCAAAGCCTACACCAACACATATTTTCCTACTAGTCCACCGTCCAGTCTTACGTTCTGCTTTAACACATCTAACAAACCTTGAGACTCAACTAATTATGGATGAGGATCAAGCCACCACCTTGGTAAAGCGTCTCAATACTCTTAAAGGGTACCTAATGACCTTTACTAAAGGTAAATTACTAAAGGTAAATTACATAAGCAGCACGAAAGAAAACATTGTGTTGACGCATGTACCGTATTTAATAGACGTTTTTTATATAGTTTTGACAATATGTATTGTCATATCACCCAGCCCTAAACACAATAAGTATATGTTAATGTGTGTGCGCGTGTGTGTATGTGTCTAAGTTGTGTAGTTTTGTGACACCCTGTAGCAGCACCGTTGCAGTTCCAGTGTTACACATATATTGGAATACTGTCAGCAGCACCAGGTCCCTCCGGAAGCAGTCACACTGAGTCTCAGTTGGTCACTTTTTGCACTTCTATACAGAGTTTACAAGCTGTTGGTTGGATGGAGTTGGAGTTGGTTGGAGTTCATGTCGCTCTGCGGCTCTTTGAGCCAAATGTGTAAGTCCGTTGGATTCCACAGTCAGTTTTCTACGACAAGGACACGATTAGCTACTTTTCCATCCAAAAATTATGCATGAAGAGTGAAAATTGTGGGGTCAGTGGCAAAAGACAAATATATTTTTCACAAGAATCTCAAGCTCCACTTCACTCTAGCGGTGACATCACGCACTCTAAGGTGTGCAATACACACCCATTATAAAGTCAGAAACAGACCCAAAATTTTCCTGAAACTTAATCTGTGATTTAATGAAAACTGTGCTAGCTATCAAAATGTCCATTTGGCTCAATAAAGTGCAGCGTTTTGTTTACGTTTTAAACTTGGAATCATTTTTCTATGTTAATGTATGGCTTGTCAATATGGGCCAAAAGTTCAGTGTTCTTAGCACACTATTCCCGATCAGGCCGCACGTGTTGATGTATTTTTTGCTCAGGTGTTGGCAACGCTGTATGAGGAGAAGTGCGCCAAACCTTTTGGATAAAGATTGTTATTAAAGGGACCGCATACAATAGGTGGAGAATGGACCTGACAGTGTCAACTTTATATCGTTAAGTATGATG